>NC_069509.1:131921642-132221642 GCF_027579735.1 Bombina bombina | reverse complement strand
GGCCCAAAAATATCTTTCTAACCCATGCAGTAGTGTGAAAAATGAAAGACTGTTCAGCTTAGAGTCAAACGTCCTTGTTGTTGGTAGAAGCAGACTTATAGCTGAACATGCAGAGATGCTTCTGTTCCTTAATAAGAACTTTCCACTAACTTTTGAAAAAATATTCTAATTGCTAGATTGCCTGTTATACTACTAGTTCTCCTCTTGCATAATTATGCTTAAAACATACTGTACTCTGAGGAACAACCTTAGCCAGGGCTGGACTGGGAATAAAAAGCAGCCCTGGAAAAATATAAAGACCAGCACTATTTTCTGTTGAGTCAGTAGAATGCAAATGCCCCATTTTTCTCAATATTATTTTCAGAATTAAATTATATTACTTTGTATTAAGTACAAATGTTAGATTGATTAGTTATATAGGCACCCTACAACCCAATTGCATCCAGTAATCCCCCCTTTAAATTGTAGCTTTCCAGCCCTAGCTGCTGCAGCTGTTATTTATTGTTGTTATTATTAACATGTTATTGTAATATTTTTATTTATAAACATGTTCTGTAAACTTTGTGACAACAATCAAATAAAACTGTTTTATTATTTCAAAATATCTCTTGAGATACAGTTCATAATTATAAAGAAGTGATCTTAAATCATTACTCTGTAATGTGCTAGGTAAACTGTCATGACATAAAGTATCGGTAATTGGTATCGGTGAGTATTTGAAAAAAGTATTGGTACTTGTACTCGATCTTAAAAAAATGGTATCGGTGCAACCCTATTTAAAAGTATTTCTCAGCTTTTCTTTTTTCCCCCCTTTTTTTAAAAAAACTCATGTATCACTCTACATATCTCTCTCTATTCCAGTAAAGAAAGGGGAGTTGTCCTATCAACCAGTAGCCATTCTTAGGGAGTACAAAACCAATACGGCAGTATTAGTTTTAATTTAAATTTAATTAAAGAGGCATTATACAGTTTGAAATATACAATGTTTATGTGTAGTAAAAAATCTTAGTAATATAATTTGAATATTTATTTTGTCCCCTTTTCCTTGTTGGCTTTCCAATCCCACTGATTTCCTATAAAGTAATGAGTCCTGCCGTGTTGAAACCTAGGTTCCCCCTTATCTAATCTCTTTTTCTTAAAGGGACACTGAACCCAAAATTTTTCTTTTGTAATTCAGATAGAGTGTGCAATTTTAAGCAACTTTCTAATTTACTCCTATTATCAATTTTTCTTTGTTCTGTTGCTATCTTTATTTGAAAAAGAAGGCATCTAATCTTTTTTGGGATCAGAACTCCGGACAGCACTTTTTTATTGGTGGATGAATTTATCCACCAATCAGCAAGGACAACCCAGGTTGTTCACCAAAAATGGGCCGGCATCTAAACTTACATTCTTGCATTTCAAATAAAGATACCAAGAGAATGAAGAAAATTTGATAATAGGAGTAAATTAGAAAGTTGCTTAAAATTTCATGCTTAATCTGAATCACGAAAGAAAATTTTTGGGTACAGTGTCCCTTTTAAGTATAAAGACATGCGCTGCACTGAATAATTTGTTTTCAGACAAATCATTTGGAACAAATATTCTGAAAACGTTTTCAGAATATTTGTGTACTGCACTATTCGGTATTTGGTTAGTGTAAAACAAACCGAAAACTGAATATTTGTTAACCTTTACATTCGTTTTCAATAAAGCAAATGCAAATGTTATCTTGCTGCAGGTTGCACAGTGTCACCTATAGGATACATACCTATAGCACGATGGGGAGCTGCGCTAGTCTGCTTCTTTTACACAGGAATATTAGTGCAGTGGTTCTCAGAGACTGCGCTAAAGGAAAAGGTAATTTACTGTTGGCTCTGGGATCCTCTGCACTAATATTCCTATTAGCGCAGCCCTGAGGGCCGAATTATCAAGCTCCGAATGGAGCTTGATGCCCCTGTTTCCGCACGAGCCTTCGGGCTCTCCGGAAACAACAGTTATGAAGCAGCGGTCTAAAGACTGCTGCTCCATAACTGGTCCGCTGCCTCTGAGGCTGCGATCTGCAATCCGCCCGATCCTATATGATAGGGCTGATTTACACCCACTGCTTGCGGCCGATTGATTACGAATCTGCAGTGGGGCGGCATTGAATAAGCAGTTCTGGTGAATTGCTTGTGCAATGTTAAATGCCGATTCAGCGATGTCTGTCGGACATGATAAGCTACAGGGTATCATGTCGGACAGACATTGATAAATCGGCCCCTTGGAGTCAAAAATAAGACTGGGGACTGAGCTAATCTGACTCTTCTTTACAGAGTCCAGAGCCTAATCATAATGATCCAATTGGAATGATTGACACCCGCTGCTAGCGACCTATTGGGCGTGAATGTGCAGGGGGTGGCATTGCACAAGCATTTCACAAGAAATGCTTGTGCAGTGTTAAATGCCGACTGCGTATGCTGTTGGCATTTAGAGATGCCGGGTGGACTTGATTTGCTACAGTAAATCTTGTCTGCCCGGGACTTGATAAATTGGCCCCATGAATGAAAAGCAAATTAATGTGGCTCCACAGCGCACTGTAGTTAAATATTACACTTAATTTAAAGAATAACGAATATACTAAGGAATTTTATTAGTAGATATTCGTTATTCTATAAATTAGTAAGTGCATTCATTCAGATATTATTTTGTATTTGTGACAAGCCGAATGCACATCTCTAGGCAAAATGTAAAACAGACAGCAAGGTGTTCAAATACTGAACTGTGCAAACAATGGCAGAATGAAAAGTCTGTTAGCTACTTTAATATTCTCATATTCCACACAGACATTTTTTGCACATTTCAGAGTTTGGAGACTTTATTGCCTGTTGTATATCTGTCTCTAATTGTCCTCAGCAAAAGAGATTAGATAATTACTTTATATAAACTAAAGTACATTATAGATACTCAAAAACTTAAAGTGATGGTAAACTTTACATGTTTTAAATCAGGTTCGGATTCTAAGCATTATTTTAGATGGACTTTAATTGATCACTTCTAATAAAGATGCGCTGTAATTTACTTTTTAATCTAGCTGTTGCCGCCGACTTCAAAACAATTTTTTTTTGTGAGCCAACGGTTTTGACTGTTGTCCAATCGGTGGTCTAGCCATAGGACACTTACACATTTTTTTTTAGTTAGAGCACAGATTGGAGAACAGTGAAAATCGTTAGCTCACAAAAGATTAGGTTTGAAGTGGGCGGCCAGAGCACAAGCAATAGAATGGCACAGCTAGATTAAAAGGTAAATTACAGCACATCTTCATTAGAAGTAATCAATTAAAGTCTCTGTAAAATATCGCTTAGAAACCGGACCTGATTTTAAAGCGTTTAAAGTTCACCATTACTTTAAATAAATACAAATAAATCAATATATTATTCTCAGGCTAATATTTGCTTTGAACACATCATTATTTAGCATTTATGTGCTGTTTAACAATTTTTAGGTCAAAAAACAAACAGCTGTTCTTTCATATGCATGATAAAACATTTTTAAGTACTGTGTCCTATAACTAAAATTAGAAAAGAGAAAATGTTACTCTAAGTCGTAGAAATTATTGTCAAAATAATACCGTATTCCAGAGTTTAAAATGAACTATCCATTATGTAGTAAAAATGTCTTTAAGTGTATGCCAGATCAAATACAAAGGCAAGGTTGGCGGGCGATTTTCTTTCTGGGTCATTAAATATTTTTAGCCAAATATAAAATTTAGTCGATGTACCCATGCTAGTAAACATCTGCACACCAAGTACACCACTACACTGTACCAAATGTGTCTCTTTGTATGACATCAGCTCAAAAATCAAGGTTATTTCATATTTGTACACAGATGAAAGAACCGGACTTTCTTTTAACAATTTAGATAATTCAAAAACAAAAATCCTTTTGGGGCGCTGATTGCTTTTGATTTGGCAACAAGTGGCGATTTGTATAAAGTAACTTATTATAGCACAGAACAGATATTACACATTATACATGTGCAACTTTCTAGTTTCCTTTAATAAAAAAAAAATATTTTAAGAACTGTTGACTGTAAAAATTAGCACAAGGTCTAATATTAAAGACTTTTTTTTTTTTAAATGCATATACAATATGACAGCACCATATTGCATTAAAGGGACCAATGTTTTTCTTTCATGATAAAGATAGAGCATGCATGTTAAAGGGACATTGTACACTAGATTATTGTTTTCATAAATGTTTTGTAGATGATCCATTTATAAAGCCTATCTGGGAGTGGCTTTGTAAAAATATATAACATTGTGCTGATTTTCAGACTCCTAACCAAGCCCCAACATTTTAGATGTATACTGATTTCTACAGAGTCCTGTTTGTGTAATTGGTCTTTTTATATGCAGGTGGGAGGGAGGGGGGGAATGTCTGCTGTCAGCCCCTTTCAGTTGGTGTCCCAGCCTTACCTCATCAACAGTGCTAAACTGGGAGCTTCTAATTAAGTTTTTAAAAAGTTTTATATTGTATTTTTAGATCAGCATCTGTGCATATTCCTCTTTATATTAGTGTCTATTAGATGCAGTAATATGAAACTTGGTGCATACTGTCCCTTTAAACAACTTTCTAACTTAATTCTATTATCTAACCTGCTTCGTTTGAATTTACTTCTCTTTGTATCCTTTGTTGAAAAGCATAGCTAGGTAGGCGCAGGAGCAGCAATGCACTACTGGGATCTAGCTGCTGATTGGTGGGTGCACTTATATGTACAGTATGTATAATCCGTGGGGAAAGACAGCACACTCTCCAGAGTGGGACATGGAAAGAGACTAGCCAAGTCTCAACTGCACTGCAGATAATCAATTTTTCCAGCTTCCAATTCTTTTTTAAAAGACCTTTATTTCTTAGGCAGGGTCCATAAGTGTAACAAACAAAAAAAACAAAAAACAACGTTTCAAACCTGCAATCGGTTTGAAATATTGTTAGTATTGTTTGTTACAGTTATGGACCCTGGCTAATAAATAAAGGTGTTTTAAAAAAAAGAATTGGAGGCAAGAAAAATTGAATATTTGGGGTGCACTTATATGCCTCTTATCAATGGCTCACTAGCTGTGCTCAGCTTGCTACCAGTAGTTCATTGCTGCTCCCTCAGCAAAGAATACCAAAAGAATGATAACAGAAGTAAATTGGAAAGTTGATTTAAAATTGTATGTTCTATCTAAATCATGAAATAAAAATTTGGGGTTTTATGTCCCTTTAAAAAGTAATTCACTTTTATTAGAGGAATATAATTAGCAATGTTTCTGGCCTACATAGTGCTTAATTATGCCTCATAAAGGTCCGGAATGTTGCTAATTTTGTTGGGACTGTATTCTTTTTATAAACATATATATCACCTTTTGATGCTGTCTCACATTTTTGTATATGCTGTGAACATTGGAGTTGGCAGATTATCCAAGTGACTTGCACACAGTAAGGATGTTATAGAAGTGCTGAACTCTCTCCCTTTTATGTTTTTACAAAAACCAATATCATAAACTTCATGGTTCAGGAGATATTCATAAACTTCCCCCTAAAATACACCCTGTTCGCTGTCATCAAAACTTCCTTTGTGGTTCCCTGTGGGTAAGATTGTCCTACTCCAAAAGCAATACGATTTACATGCACTACTGGGAGCTAATTGGTGATTAGTGGCTACACGCATATGTCTCTTATCATTGGCTCAACAGATGTGATCCTGAAGCTGATTTAACTGTGTGTTTAACCTGTGTACTCAAGTAATATTGCAGCAATAAAATGCTTTAAAACATTAGAGCATTTTCTTTTTGCACTTTTTTGTTCTGAATGACCCTGCAACATTCGGCACAGTAATTGGATCACTCAGAGCACAAACTAATTTACCTTTGCCCTTAGTGGGCCACAGCGGAATAGACAATGAACATGAATTCCACCAAGGTTTTTCAAGTTGTGTATCATTGAACTGTTATTGATTTGCAAAACATTGTGACTTGCTCACACAGACACAAAACCTTTGTTTTAATATAAAAAAAATTAACAAATACATCTAAAATAAATAAATGTAGATAATCAGTAGATCACTGCAGGAATTAGTTTTGTGTAGTAACAGAGAAATTAATTTTAAATAGATGTCATCATATTTAGATGATCAAACTAAATTTAGATCATTCAGCAGTACACATTTCCTTTATCTTATTATAAATATATAATTATTTATTAATAACATATTTTACCAGGAAGGACACATTGAGATTTCTCTCGTTTTCAAGTATGTCCTGGGTCCACAAAACATTGTATTGATACACTAGGGATCAATAAAATACAAAAACAATATTAATACATAATATATGCAACATTTAACATAGAGCAGGTAGGAAATATATAATCAACCATGACAGGAGCATTCTGTTTTGTAGAGAGGGATCTCTTAAAGGATATTAGGCTTGGGGAAGGTTTAAAAGTGTACGGGAGGTCGTTACATAATTGTGGTGCTCTGTAGGAAAAGAAGGATCGAGCTGCTTTCTTTTTGTATTGTGGCAAACCAAATAATGTGCTGGTACTGGATCGGAGGTTATGGGAGGTGGGAACAGCCGGGGAGAGCATTCTGCTCAGGTAGGGTGGGAGCTTCCCAGAAAATCTCTTAAACACAAGGCTGGAAAGATGGAGGGTGCGTCTGGATTCATGCGACAGCCAGTTTAGTTCTTTTAGCATGTCACAATGGTGGGTCCTGTAGTTACATTGTAGCACAAAGCGGGAGAACGAGTTATACAGTGTATTATAATATCTTATTATAAAAAACTGGACTCAAAACTGCGTCAAATTTAATGTGAAATATCCTTCAGTGAATGCGTTTCAAAGTCAGCTTTCAATAACCAAAAACATATTACACCTTGAAAGGTTTACTAAGTTTAAGGCCATTTACTATCTTCTCTAGAGCTGCCACCTTTGCAATCCTGGCCAAACCTGACCACTCTTGCACCGTGCACAGCACAGGAAAAAAATGTTTGCAGAGAACACACATATAATAGTAAATAAACACAAACTCTCACTCACTCTCTATCTCTCAAACACACTGTCACACATGCTCTCTCACAGAAACTCACACAAGCACAAAGATATTTGCTCTCTCACATACACTGTAACACACACATTCTCTCTCACACACTAACACACACATTCTCTCTCACACGCACACCAACACACACATTCTCTCTCTTTCACACACACATTCTCTCTCAAACACACACTAACACACACATTCTCTCTCAAACACACATTAAAACACACATTCTTTCTCAAACACACACTAAAACACACATTCTCTCTCATACACACACTAACACACACATTCTCTCTCAAACACACACTAAAACACACATTCTCTCATACACACACTAAAACACACATTCTCTCTCATACACACACTAACACACACATTCTCTCTCTCACACACACACTCTCACACACACAAAGACACTCACTCTCTCACACAGACTCTCACTCACACAGACACTCACTCTCTCACACAGTCACACACATACAAAGACACTTTCTCACACAGACTCTCACACACACAGACACTCACTCTCTCACACAGACTCTCTCACACACAAAGACACTCACTCTCTCACACAGTCACACACGCACAAAGACACTCACTCTCTCACACAGACTCTTACACACACAAAGAAACTCTCTCACACAGACTCTCACACACACAAAGACACTCACTCTCTCACACATACTCTCACACACACAAATTCTCACGCACACAAAGACACTCACTCTCTCACACAGACTCTCTCACACACACACATACAGACACAAAGACACTCACTTTCTCACACAGACTCTCACACACACTAAGACATTCACTCTTTCAAACATACACACTCACACACAAAGACACTGACAAACACAAAGACTCACACACACACTCTCACGCCACATTTAAGCATCAAGTAGGAGCCATCAAGAACAGTACTAGTACAGTACTACTAGTTAGTGTATATTTGCACCACATTTCCCACCAAACACTGACATTTGCATGTGTTGGTCTGACAGAGCTTCACACAAATGGAAACCCGGACTATCTGGGTCATTCCTGATGAACAGGTGGCAACCCTAGTCTTCTGTCCCATAGATAATTCATTTTATTTTAGGGTTGCCAGGTGTCTAGTATTCAGTGGTACTATTTCTAACAGGATATCCAGTAAAATATTTAGAAAATACTGAACGCTTATATGTCATTTCTTTTAAAGCATAGGCGGCAGCTAATTTTTAAAAGCCTCACATGCCTCCATGCAATACAAATATGGCCCATAAAGGAGTGATACTACATACCTCACAACACTTGTGGATAGGTATTAGAGACTTAGGAGATTGAGTGGGGCCTCGTCCCTTTGTGGGTGGAACAGTTTCAGGAGGAGTGGGACTCGGAATTAGGGACTGCCCCTCTCACATAGGGACATTTGGTAAGTCTGACACTGCACATGGACTGTGCTTTCTGTTACTAGCAGCTATTGAGGGTGTTATACTCTCACCTTGTACATAAGTCTCTGGGCACAATCTCTGTTTGTTGTTGGTATTTTTGCTGGTGTAAAAACAGAGGTCAAGTCCTCCAAAAAAAAGTGTTGGAACTCACCAAGACTTTCACCCCCTCAATTAATATTGTTTTATATATACACATGTATTTACACACAGTGCAGGGTGATCACACAGCAGGACTGCTGACAGGCTTGCATTTAGTGTGTTGTAGGAAGTGTTACTGCCCATTACTAGAGGATCTCACTATCCCTCTAAAAGGACTGTGCTCCAGCTCCTCCCACCAGCAGCAGCAGTGTTTACTGAAGTGTTTATTTTCTCTGTCTAGAGGGAACTTAGTTCCTCCTGCAAATATAGTGCAGGAACTTTGTTCCCATGCATTCCCGCTCGACTTGACCCCTATGTAAAAACATTGCTCTGTGTGTGTTACAGGCAGCCAAAGAAGTATAATTCTGTGATTGTGTGTCACTGGCATCCAAAGGCATCCAATCACTGCTCATTTATGAAAAAATTGTGACCTTGCCCACCATCCATGCCCCTTTGTCTACTGGTTGTCCAGTATTTTTGTGAAGGATAGCTGGCAATCCTACTTTTATCTTATCTTTTAGGTTGTAAAGCTTGGAATTTATAATATTGTCCCTGTCTGCCTTTCCTGTCTTATTTTTTTTATTGTACCCCCAGTAAAGGGCTGAGGAATCTTTTGGTGCATTACAAATAGAGATAATAGTGTTAATAGTATAAATATTATGGGATTGCTTTAAGGGAGCATAGGAAGATGCTTATAAAAAAGGCTTTTTTTTTCTAATGAGGTATATACTTATATCAGCTAAATGTGTTAAAGGGGCAATACACACCTGGTAATTACAAGGCATTTTAGTTTTTTTGCTATAGAATAACATATCTTTAAAAAAAATGAAAGGGATATGAAACCCAAATGTTTTCCTTCATGATTCAGATAGAGCATGTGATTTTTAAAAAATGTCTTCATTCTCTTGGTATCTTTTGTTGAAAAGCAGGACCGTAAGCTCAGGAACGTGCACATGTCTGCAGCAGTTTTGCAAGAATGTTAATCATTATAAAGAAAACTAGATGGCAGCACTATTTCCTGCCATGTATTGCTCCAGACATCTACCTAGGTATCTCTTCAACAAATAATAACATGGGTATGAAGCCAATTTGATAATAGAAGTAAAAGTTTCCTATCCCTTTAAGCTTTGGCTTACTGCATTTGTTTTTCAGTAGCCATACTTCACCCACAGCTTGCCATATCTCGAGGAGCCAATACTGGCTTGAGTATGCAGTTGAGAAGGTTAGCCACAGTCATTATGTTAGTGTAAACTGCATGGTTTTGCAGCTACTAAGGGCTCGATTGATCAAGCCCCTACGGCTGCAAGAGCTTGCTCGCCGTAATGTATCAAGCAGCGGTCACCAGACCGCTGCTTCCCTAAACTCTTCGCCACCTCTAAGGTGGCGAAATTTAATCTCCGTGGTCGAGTCTGACCGAGGAGATTGATAGCTCCCTGCCCGCGCGTGATTAGCTGTGCGCGGGCAGGGAGTGGGATTGCATGCAAGCGCAAAATTGCGCTCGTGTGCAATGTTTATTACCTGCGGGTAATTTCGCCCCGCCACAGGCGAGCTGAGGCATACAGGGGCGCGAATACGTGCCCCTGTACGACTCAGCTTTGATAAATGTAGCCCTAAAGCCAATTGGGGAAATATATGTAGCATAATTAGACGTGAGAAGTCTGCAGTGAGAATTTCCAGTTCAGAGCTAAATTACATGAACAAATAAATAATACAGTCTATTCTAAAGTTATTTTACTACACATAACTAAGCTTTTTTAATTTAAATATCAAGGTTTTATTTTCCCTTAATAAACACTTATTTCTAGTATTGTGGTGAGATATTTATTTTCTTAAGTTGTTAAGTGATGAGACAATATCTGTAAAAAAAACAAAAACTTGTTGCCGTGTACCACTAATTCCTAACCACGAAATGCAACAAACCCGTAATGTATCGTCCCACGTATAGGTATGTGTATTTTATTCTGGCTGCGGGGGAAGGGGGAGTTAGAACAGCCCTTGTCCTGTGTTTTTTTTTTTTTTTTCGCCCCAAGCTAGGACTGTTCTGTATAAAATTAGCTCTCCAGAAAAAGAAGCCTAAATTAAAAGCATAAATATTTGTGAGCAGCGTCCGAGCTGAAGCCCCAGTCAAATATTGGAGGTGTCACATGTGATTACAGCAGGACAGAGAGAGGCCTTTTCAGCCGCAGACACTACTCCTTTAATGCCAGAAGACGCGGCAGGCGGCTGGGGACCCACAGTCGATGGAGCACTCATCAATCAGCCTTCGCTGGGGCTCTGAAAGGGCCAGTTTGTTAAACAAACACACTTAGTGTAAAAAGTTTATTCCAGGTAATTAGGGCTTCACTGCAATGGAAACAAATTATTCTGGATTCTAGTGCCAAGTCAAACAGTGGCAGAGGAGAGGCTGGAGTGAGCCGCGTACACAAAGAGGCAGAATTATTGTCAGAAAGGAGCGAGTGGGTACAACTGTGTGTGTGTGTGTATAATACACACAAATATTTACACACATGAACACTCAGACCTACTGCGGGCTAACTTGCATTTTATCAGTATCTTTAGAATTAAATGACTAAAAACAATATATAGGCTGCTGACTAGAATGATATATTTTACTGTTATTATTAGTATTCTCTATATGGACATACGAGTTATCATATGAGGAGATACAGGGCTACATATATTGAAAGGACAGTAAAGTTAAAGGGATATGAAAACCAAAAAATATGTTGTGATTTAGACTGAAGATATTATTTAAAAAAAGTTTCTAATTTACTTTTATTATAAAATTTGCTTTTTTCCCATGATATTCAGTGTTGAAGAGATACCTAGGTAGGCATCTAGTGCTCTTGCAAACGGATGACATTCTTGCAAAACTGCTGCCATAAAGTGTTCCACAAATGGGCCGGCTGCTAAACTTACATTTCTGCTTTTTAACAAAAGATACCAAGAGAACAAAAAATGTAAGAAAGTTGATTAAAATCGCATGCTGTATCTGAACCATAGAATAAACTTTTTGGGTTTCATATTCCTTTAAACTTGATTCAGATAGAATGTGCAATTTTAAACAAGTTTCTAATTTACTTCCAGTATCAAATTTGCCTTGTTCTCTTTTTTTTAAGAGTAAATCTAGGTAGGTTGATAAGAGCTTAGGAGCGTGCATGTGTCTTTAGCATTATATGGCAGCAGTGTTTGCAACTATGTATAACATTGCTATAAACATTGTTGCAAGCACTGCTGCCTGATAGTCAAAGACACGTGCACACTCTGAGCTCACCTAGGTTACTTTTTCGCAAAGGATATCAAGAGAACTAAACAAAATTGATAAAAGAAGTAAATTGAATATATATTTTTTTACCATTCATGCTCATTCTAATCATTGTTAGTTTAGTTTTGAATGTACTGCCCTTTATGCTATGGGCACAGGTATGAAGTCTTTGCCCTGCAGGATCACATATGAGGTTAAAGTAATATCTTCTGCAAAGCGGATCAAACATCTTAACACACAGTAGATGTGAATGTCGTTTTTTTTTGTTTTGATGAGCTAGTATTCTTAATGGCATGAAATTTCTAAATGTACTTAAAGTATAACTTTCTTAAAGGAAACTAAAATAGCCATTTTGCATTACATAACCATTATAATCAGAGTTTTAAAATAGATGGATAGATAAATAGATCTAGATAGATTGTAGAACGATAGATATAGATAGATATAGAGAGAGAAATAGATAGATAGATGATAGATAGATCGATGATATATAGATCGATAGATAGATAGATAGATAGATAGATAGATAGATGTAGAGATAGATGATAAATAGATAGATAGATAGATAGATAGATGATATAGAAATAGATAGCTAGAGAGATAGAGATAGATAGATAGATAGATTGATAGATAGATAGATAGATAGATAGATAGATAGATGAAAGATAGATAGAGATAGATGATAGATAATATATAGATCGATAGATAGATTGATAGATAGATATAGAGATAGATAGATAGGTAGATAGACATAGAGATAGATAGATATAGAGATAGATAGATAGATAGATAGATAGATAGATGAAAGATAGATAGAGATAGATGATAGATAATATATAGATTGATAGATAGATTGATAGATAGATATAGAAATAGATAGATTGATAGAGAGATAGAGATAGATAGATAGATAGATAGATAGATAGATAGATAGATGAAAGATAGATAGAGATAGATGATAGATAATATATAGATCAATAGATAGATAGATAGAGAGATAGATAGATAGATATAGAGATAGATATAGAGATAGATATAGATAGATTGATAGATATAGAGATAAATAGATAGATAGACATAGAGATAGATAGATATATAGATAGATATATAGATAGATAGATAGATGTGTGTGTGTGATATTGACACACATATATAGGTGCAGGCTTTAAATGTCTGTTATAATCTTACAGCAATACCCAGTTCAAGAGAGAGAGAGATTACATATTATTATTATTATACTTTATTTATGAAGCGCCATCATATTCTGCAGCGCTGTCCATAGATACAGTTCATTTAAATAAAACAATAATATAAAACTTGTAAGAGACAGGACAACATTTACAAACACATACAGGAGGTATATATATATATATTTATTTATTTATTTTTTGCATAACCCTCAGTTGCCTCTTGGGCCTTGAATAAACTCTGCCTCTCTTGATCTATTTCTTGTTGTCCAAAAATGAACAATGATTATCTCTAAATCCTAAAACAAGGGGGGAATCCAACTCATATATCTTATACATATGATAAAACCGCCCATATACTTCAGGGACGTGCACTCATAAGAGGCAGGGGAGGCAGTGCCTACCCTGCCATATGTGGCCAAAGCTTAATTAAATTTTACAGCTACAGCTCATTAACAGGGGGGGACAGTAAGTGAGCATAACCCAAGCAGAAGAGTAAAGTAGTATTCTACATCTCTTGTGATTCACACATTGTGTTCAGATACAGCTCATTAACAGGAGGGGCAGTAAGTGAGCATAACCCAAGCAGAAGAGTAAAGCAGTATTCTACATCTCTTGTGATTCACAAATTGTGTTTAGATACAGCTCATTAACAGGGGGGGGGGGGGGGGGACAGTAAGTGAGCATAACCCAAGCAGAAGAGTAAAGTAGTATTCTACATCTCTTGTGATTCACAAATTGGGTTCAGATACAGCTCATTAACAGGGGGGGACAGTAAGTAAGCAGGGTCATGTGACACAACAGGAAGCTGAGGTAAACTAAGAACAGATGACACCAAGCAGAAGAGTAAAGTAGTATTCTACATCTCTTGTGAGTCACACATTGTGTTCAGATACAGCTCATTAACAGGGGGGGGGGGGAGGCAGTAAGTGAGCATAAGCCAAGCAGAAGAGTAAAGTAGTATTCTACATCTCTTGTGAGTCACACATTGTGTTCAGATACAGCTCATTAACAGGGGGACAGTAAGTGAGCATAACCCAAGCAGAAGAGTAAAGTAGTATTCTACATCTCTTGTGATTCACAAATTGTGTTCAGATACAGCTCATTAACAGGGGGACAGTAAGTAAGCATAACCCAAGCAGAAGAGTAAAGTAGTATTCTACAATGTAGAATCTACATCTCTTGTGATTCACAAATTGTGTTCAGATACAGCTCATTAACAGGGGGGGACAGTAAGTGAGCATAACCCAATATTGACAGGAAGTCAAAGGATCAATTCAAATTTAAATCCATAATGTAAAACCCAGAGTTTGAAGTTAAGTGTGCAGTGTCCACATTATTTAAATTAAAGTTTTTGACATTGAATATTGCTAAGCCTCCCTTTTTCATGGTTATTTGATTTAATTAGGTACAAACTCCATATATGTTATGCCTGTTCAGTCAGAGGATGCAGTATCTATTTTTATTTTTCTCTGTGTCTCCATTTATTTAAAGACTGCTGTTAACTTGTAATTCACAAATCAATTGAAAGCTGTTGCATTTTGTTTTTAATATGTGCTGCTTTTATACAAGTTTATATTAATTAAAAAGGAGATAATGAGTCATTTAAAAAAATATGTAATTATTGCAGTTAAATGTTTTTAGAAATAATGCCACTGTAAAGTAACTGGTTAAACACATAGTCAAAGGGAGACATTTAAAATTAAACTTTCATGATTGAGGTAGAGCATGCTATTTTAATAGACTTTTCTTGTTATTTATATTTTGAGAATTAGCATCAACTGTTACTGGCCCCATGTCAGCAAATCAAATTAGTTTTTGAAAGGAACATGAAAGTCATATTTACATTTCCATCATTCAGATAGAAATTGCACACAAAAAATAAATAAATAAACTTTCTATTTTACTTTTATTATTCTGTACTTCATTCTTTTGCTATCCTTTGATGTCCTTTGTTGAAGAGCATACCAAAGTGGGATGTGCACGTGCATTTCTTGAACACCATATTGTCCTTTGTGTAAAATTTGTATGGTAAATTATTTCTATTTTTACAATACAGTAGTGAGTAGAAAAGAGATCGCGTATCATTCTAATTGCTTAGTAACTGGCACTGTGCCACAGAATTGTGTGAGTGTGTATGTGAGCAGAGTGTGTGTGGGTGTCAGTGAGCAGAGTATGTGTGCTTTATTCTCCAGGTAATCAATACATTTCCAATGAGCTGGTGCTTTAGTGCAGTGTTTCTCAACAATGGTCCTCAAGTACCCCAAACAGGCCAGGTTTTCATTATAGCTGAATCAGTGCACAGGTGAAGTAATCAGCTGATCAGTAACTCAGTGGTTACTAACTTGCTCTCACCCATCACCTGATTATGTCACCTGTGCACTGGTTCAGCTATCATTTAAACCTGCCCTGTTGGGGGTACTTGCGGCCCTCTGTACATGTGTTTCTCCGTCGTATCATATCTAGTGCCTCACCAGCCTCTGACCTCACTGCACGTCACTGATATACTTAAAATAACAGCATTTACATATTGTTGTATTTGTTCTGGAGGAAAGCAAACAGTTCTATGTGAAATCTTTCTGGCGGCCAATATAAATGTTTTTTATGGGTGAAGTACTGAGTTTTGTAAGACCCAAGAATTTGTCTTTGCAAGTGAACATTTGAAGTGTTTATTCAAATCAAAAACATTTGAAACATCAAAAGATCATATGAAGGAAAAATAAAAGAATGTAAAATCTGACAACTCTTGTCTACTGGAAACTCTCGTCTACTTTCTTCAATCTTTTTTTACCAAAAACAATCATTTTGCACAGATATATTTTAAAATCAGTGAGGTTTATGATATCATTTTTTTGTTTTCTTGTTATCCTTTGTTAAAAAGCAGGGATGTAAAGCTCAGAGGTGTGCACGTATCTGCAGCACTATACAAAGGTATACATTAGCAAGAGCAGCACTATTTCCTGTCATGTAGTCCTTCAGACATGTGAACGCCACCTATCTAGATATCTCTTCAACAAATAATACAAGAGAACAAAGCTAATTTGATAATAGAAATAAATTAGAAACTTTTTTTTCTTAAATTATATTCTGTATCTGAATCATGAAAGGAAAATTTTGGGTTTCATGCCCCTTAATTGATTTACTATTCTTTGTTGAAGAGCATACCTAAGTAGGTTCAGGAGCGTGCACACGTTTTAAGCATGCACGTGTCTTGAACACTATATGCAAGCAGTGTGTGCAACAAAAACTGTTGCTATATAATGCTCTGGATATGGGCACATTCCTGAGCTTAGCTACATCTACTGTAAAAAGGGGTTGGGTGAAACAATATTAATTACTCGTCATAATTTACTGTTTTATCACACCTTGTGCACTTCAATTTGGTTGTTTAGTTGTTTGTGTTTGACAGAAGCCTTTTTCTGTAAAAGGATTAGTGCAAACAAACAAGGCTAAAAGGAGATCTACTCATTCTTGTAGCAGTAGCAAGAACTCACAGCTCATATACATATAAGTCAAATGGACTCAAGGAAATAAAAGGAAACTTTTTTTTTTGTCATAAAAAAATCTTCCACTTCATCAAAATCAAAATGTTATTGCCTTATTATATGGCAGACAGATTATACACTTTATTGTTTTTATAACTTGGCAACTTGAGCAGAAAACTTGTAGTGAACTCAGCTCATTGTAAACTGGTCTAGAGGTTTTCATTGTCTTAGGCGGTGGGCCACCTCTCTGACAAAATGTACAAGACAGCACCCTCCCATAATAGATGTTTCATTATTATTTTTTCTCTTTAAAGACAATTGTAATATTTATTTTTATTTTTAATTTGGGGAATTTACATCTGATCCAGAGTTCACACATAGTTTCCAAGAGCTGTTTGTAAGAGTGGCTTACTCCTTTTTCAATTTGCACTTTGTTACTCCTGTGTTAAATAGAAAAAAGCAGAGTGCCACTCAACTCACCCTCTAGCAATCCCAATGAATTTACGTATCTCCCAAACACAAATATAAGTCTTACAAAGCAAAAACAGATGGGAAGCGCTAAATAAGCGAGGATACAGAAGTATATAATATGAAATATTACTAATCACAATAAAATATATCAATAATCAAAGTTGTAGCCACAACTATATAACAAGACAAAATAACAGGACAACATATACTCTGAAAAACAATCTAAGATAAAATAGATTAAATAAAATGACTATCCCAAAGAGCCCAAACAAAAGAACAAACTCTGTCTCTGTCTCTATAAAAAAGAACAGTTCCTGCTGCAATAATATAGTTCCCGTTGTGATAATATAAAATCTGTATGCATGTGTGGGCTTACCAGGGGGATCTTACCGGACCTCTGATTATTCTTCGTATAACTTCTTAACCCAAGGTACAGAGGATACCGGTATATCAATGAGGAATACTCACTGTACCATGTGTATATTCCTTTATAAATTATCAAACACAATCTCGGCGTTCCGTTCTCCACTGTGTATCCCCCTGATCAACGATCATGTGTCTAGGCGATCACATGCTATAAGTACAACCAATTCAACCAAGCAACCGGTAAAAATATCCTTAATTTCCACACTCTAGTGTATTGAAAGTCAGTGAACGTTCACTTAATAAATGATAACAAGTCTTAATAGACACTCACTGTGCGTTTCGTCACTGTACCTGTGCCCTTATCAAGGTATATGACTGCAAGACATTAAAGGGACATTATACCAACATTTTTCTTTGATTATTCAGATAGAGAATACAATTTTTAAAAAAAGTTTCTAATTTACTTCTATGATCAAATTTGCTTCCTATGTATGTTATTCTTTCTTAAAGAGATACTTAGGTAGGTAGCGTGCACATACTAATGTATAACATTGTTGCAAAGTGCTGCAGACATTTAAAACTAAGCTCTGCCTCTGCCAATATAAGATATTTTTCTATATCTCCTCCCCTATTCTAATCCAGTTTTTTAATACCCCAAAATTGTAAACCAGTGTGATTTTGATTATGATATTCTTTAAAATGCTTTGACAAAAGATGTTTACAATTAATACCTCCTTTTATATTCAGGAGACTTTCCCAAATCCTGTCACATTATGGACGGCTCGTCTGACCTAAATACTGAAAATGACAAGGACACTATATAAAATATATTAGATTTTTATCTGTACATCTTATGGTTTCCTTAATTGGGTATTTAAAATTATTTTTAGAAGCTAAAACTTTCCTTGTTTGCTTGTTATACTTGCAGGCTTTACATCTATATCAGAGGAAAAAAAAAAAACTTTTATTCTATCTCCATATAGATTCATATCTCCTTGGGGATTTTTTGTAAACTGACTCAGAGCAAGAATATTTTTAAAATTTCTAGCTTTCCTAAAAATAACAGATGGATGATCCTCTACTGTAACACTCAAAAGTGGATCTTCTTTTAGAAGATGCCAGTGTTTATTAAATATTCTTTTTACTAACCTATGATCTTCACTATAATTCATGATAAATGAAAGTCAAATATGTGTATATTTATCTGTTTTGTATTTATCATTATTTATACTTTTATTCTTTGATTTTAGAAGGTCCATCCTATTTACATTTACTGCAAAATCTTTAGCTACCCTCACTTTTGTCATATCCTCTGTCTCTAAATATATTCTCTAAGATTTTTGCTTGATTAAAATAATCATTGAGTAATGATTAATTTTGAGAAATTGTCCTTTTGGGATATTATCAATCCACCGCTCTAGATGACAGCTCTCAGATTGAACATAATTGTTTGCATCTGCTAGTTTAAAGTAAGTCACTGTTGTAATTTTTTTACATCCCAAAACAATTTTTTTCACATCGAGAAAAATGAATCATTCCTTTACTACATTCCTACGTGAATGTCAGACCCCAATCATTCAAATTTTAAATCTTCAAAGAATAAATTCAGAAGTTCACTATCTCCTTTTCAAATTAGGAAAATATCATCAATGTACTGCCCGAATAGCACAAGGTTTGCGCACCAAGGGGATTCTAAAATGTGTTCTTTCTCAAACAGACCCATAAATAAGTTCACGCAACTGGGCGCAAACCTTGTGCCCATAGCGGTACTTTTCTGCTGTAAATAGTATCTTCCATTAAAAGTAAAATAATTATTGTATAGAATAAAGGAAATACAATCCATTATGAATTTAACCTGACGTATTTTCATTTCATAATCATTATATTATTATTATTATTATTATTATCAGGTATTTGTAGAGCGCCAACAGATTCCGCAGCGCTGTAAACATAGTCAGTGTACAGGATAGCTTTTGTAGGGGTCAAGTGGGTAGAGGGCCCTGCCGAGAGTTTCACTGTTGTAGTCGGCTCTTATGAAGCGATCTGTAAACAGCTGGGCCCATAGGCTTACAATCTAAGGGGTTCAAGGGGAAAGCAATGGCATTAGGAAAGGTTAGTGTTGGTTGTATGCATCCCTGAATAGTAGAGTTTTTAGGGAGTGCTTGAAGCTGTTAAAACTAGGGGAGAGTTTTATGGAGCGAGGCAGGGAATTCCACAAGATGGGGGCCAGTCTGGAGAAGTCCTGTAAACGTGAATGTGAGGAAGCAACAAAAGAGGAGGAGAGGAGGAGATCCTGAGCTGATCGAAGGGGATGGGAGGGAGAGTATCTAGAGACAAGTTAATTATATAAATAAAATTCTACAGCTGGTGATCGATATTTGTAAATAGGGAATTGACATCACAAGTTACCAGAATATAATTGTCTTCTTATGTAATATCCTTCAAGGAGTTTAGGAAATCAGAGGTATTGTTAAAATTGGAGGGGAAGATCTGTACATATCCCTGTAAAAATGTATCCACATGTTGTGACGTATAAGAGGTTAAGGAATCTATAGATATGATAGGGCGTCCAGGGGGGTTATCTAAAGTTTTATGGATTTTCGGCAAGTAATAGAATATAGGAGTCCTTGGGTGTTGGATTTTCAAGAATCTATACTCATCATTATTTATATTTTAGCATTATCTAATAGTCTATTGAAATAAACCAACTGTGTTTTTAAGGATCACTTTCAAGTTGTTTATAGATACTTTAGATTTGAAGTTCCACGGTCGTCGATGTGATCACGTAATTTCAAGTCCGGTATCAGATCATGGGGGACTGCCTACGCTGCTAGGCACGCCCCCCCCCCCAGTCCGATTTTTCCTTACCTAAAAGGAGCAGACAGCAGTACACCATATAAGGTAGAACATTCTATACCGTCCTAACAGCGTTAAAGCCTAGCGTTGTTAGGATGGCATGGAGCGTCCTAACGGAGTGAAGCAGTTAAAACCTTAGGAATCACTATTCACTACTGTAAGATGCACTGAATAAAAAACATGTTTACCGTCTCTTTAGTCAGAACTGCTTGTAACTCATGTAGATGTCTTGGCAGCAGTAAAATTTGTGGTTACAAAGCAGACAAGAATTCTGCGTAATGACATGCAAATGATCAACTAGTGTTCAATTTCTCTTGATTTGACACATTTATTTCTTTGGACTGCTGTACAAGCTCCAGCATCAATATTTTTTTATTGATTTCAAGTTTATTTAGGTTTAACTAACCTCTTTTTTTTTTGGGCACTAAAATATAAATTTTGCCAGAAAAATGTGACTCACGGATATTAAGGCATTCCCACTAAGTAGAGGCTGGTAATTATTTTTTAAGAGCCAGAGTTAGTTTAAGCTAAAGTCTGAATGACTAAATGAAGTTTTGGAAACAAGCAGAAACGTTATATATAGGTAGCTGTGTTTTTCCAAACCTTGCAAGCGCATTCCTTTAGGGTGCCTGAGGTCAGGGGCTTCAGATTTTATTTCCAGGCTGGATATGGAGTATTCCCCTCTGTGTCTTGCGGTGAGGTGGGCTATGTGTTTGTGTTTTGTGGTGAGAAAGGCTGCGTGTGTTTTGTGGTGAGGTTGCATGTGTACAGTTACGATGGGGTGGGGAACGTGTAAATAGGATGGAATGTACACATATTATAAAAAATCTCATTTATTGGTACCTTCCCCACATGTGCTAAACCATCCAAGTGAGGAAAGTAAATCTAAGTAAACATCAGTGGGCTATTCTGCTTTATAGGATGCTGATTCTAACATCTTTGTGTTTCTATGGTTGCAGGTGAAAAATCATTTGAATGTTTGTTATGTGCCAGTAGCACTGAATAATACCAGGAGGGTGTTTGCAGGTGCTGCCAAGGTTTACATCATGTATAGGAGCCATTTTTTTGTTTTGTGTTGTTAACATTCTGTATTTAAGAATATATATCCCACTATCATTAAACAATTTCTCTTAAAGTGACACTCAAGTCAAAACAAACTTTTATTATTCAGAAAGAGTTTTGAGTCGTCAATTACCGGCCTACCTTTAAATGACCATCTAATCCAAACACAACTTATTAACCCTTGTAAATAAAGACACCAGACAACATTCTTGGTATAAAAAACTGTCCGCAGCTCCTTTATTAAATATATAAATAAAACCTTTTAAATATTTAAATAACCATTTTAAATAAGTGCAAATAACATATTGCAATAACAACAACATCTGTAAACATATGATCAAGCGGTGCTAGTTCAAATATTTCACCAGTATGGCTGTCAAATCCCTGGACACAACCTTATTAAGGATTGAGTCCGTTACCCCTCTTTAAAAACCTGACTCTAAGAGACCCCCTTGTCCCTTGAGACGTTTTCCACAAGCATTTCACCCTGTGGGAATACAAAAGTAGTTAACACCTTCCAATTGGCCATAACCCGCTGCGACAAAACATAAAAGAAACAAACTTAAAGAAAGGGGGGGTGGGAGGGAGATGATTCTCCTAATTTTTTTTTATAACGGTCTGGCGCTTTTTCCCGCTCTGACCCCTTAAGTAGTGCCTTCCTTGCTCCACACTTTCCTTCTCTCCACCCACCAAAGGCCTATTCCTCTGCAGGTCAAAGGCCCCTGCCGTCTACCCTACGCTCGCCTCTAGGGGCCCCATATTTACTTCTATTATCAAATTATCTTTTTATATTCACACTTTCTGGGGAACAAGATCCTACTGAGCATGTGCACAAGCTCACAGGGTATACGTGTTCTAGTCTGTGATTGGCTGATGCCTGTCACATGATACAAAGGGCCGGAAAATGGGAGAAAAAATTAACTTGACAGAAAAACATCTACTGCTTATTTAAAATTCTGAGTAGGTGTTAAATCATTGTCTTTTTATTATGCTCTTGTTAATTATGCAATTCTACTATATTGAGATCCTGATCACAAGTATGAAAAGTAATACACAACAGGTGCTTTTAGGTACTTACACTGTGTCTGTGTGCATCATCTTTTCTCAAAAAACTCTCCTGTTGTACGCAGTCTTTTTTGGTGTGCCTTAAACAGCGTCCTATTGCTTGGCTGCGGCTGCTCAACCTATTCAGAATTACCTTTCTGAATAGGTTGAGCATACGGTGTAAGTACCTAAAAGCACCTGTTGTGTATTACTTTTCATACTTGTGATCAGGATCTCCGGTTTTCACTGCAGGACCCATGGATGTCTGGATGTTACTAAGATTGTAACTTACAACTAAGGTTTCCTGATGAAATCTGTGTATATTCCCTGCTATAGAGGGCTTTCACTTATATGCATATGAGTAATTCTGATATAAACTGCTTTTGAGAGAAGCACTTTCACACTGGACTTATTTGCTGTGCTCTCTCTCAGCAGCGCACACGTTGTGATTTTTGTATTGTATGAATTGCATTTGTATTCCGTGAATTGTATCTATATGTTTTTATGCTCTGTTTCATCTGTGTGTTTAACCCTTTAGTCTAGATTGCAAGTGGAGCAGTATTTTGCACAAGATTACTATTGTAAATTACGCTCGAGTGACAGCGCTACTGCAAGTATACTCTAAGCGTCTGTGGGCTCATATTACAAGTTGAAAGTAAAGTTTTCTTTTTAAAGATACAATGAGTCCACGGATTTCATCCTTACTTGTGGGATATCGCCTCCTGGTAAGCAGGAGGAGGCAAAGAGCACCACAGAAGAGCTGTATATATAGCTCCTCCCTTCCCTCCCACTCCAGTCATTCTCTTTGCCTGTGTTAGTGAAAGCAAAGCCCTCTGGTGGTGCAGGAACAGAGAAACAGGCTGGGAACCAAGAAACCCAGCTTCAAATCCAGGCACTGCTTTGACAATATTACTATCAAAAAATATTTCAATATTCAATGCGCTTCGGGCTTGGCCTCAGTTGGCTTTGGCCCAATTCATCAGATTCCAGTCAGACAACATAACGATGGTAGCTTACATCAATCATCAGGGAGGAACAAGAAGTTCCTTAGCGATGACAGAAGTAACCAAGATAATACAGTGGGCGGAGTCTCACTCTTGCCATCTGTCTGTGATCCACATCCCAGGGGTGGAAAACTGGGAAGCAGATTTTCTGAGCAGACAGACATTTCATCCGGGAGAGTGGGAACTCCATCCGAAGGTCTATTCCGACCTGATTCGGGTCCAGGTCCAGGGATCCCCAGACCGAGCTGATAGATGCCTTGGCATCGCCTTGGTCTTTCAGCCTAACTTATGTGTTCCCTTCATTTGCTCTCCTTCCCCGGGTGATTGCTCGAGTCAAACAGGAGAGGGCATCAGTGATCCTCATCTCCCATGCGTGGCCTCGCAGGACTTGGTATGCCGATCTGGTGGACATGTCATCTCAGCCACCGTGGAAGCTCCCATTGAGGAAAGACCTTCTCATTCAGGGCCCCTTCCATCATCCAAATCTAGTTTCTCTGCAGCTGACTGCTTGGAGATTGAACGCTTAATTTTGTCTAAGCGTGGGTTTTCTGATTCGGTCATAGATACCTTGATTCAGGCACATAAGCCTGTTACTAGAAAAATTTACCATAAGATATGGCGTAAATATCTTTATTGGTGTGAATCCAAGGGCTACTCATGGAGTAGGGTTAGGATTCCCAGGATTTTGTCTTTTCTCCAAGGCGGATTCGAGAAAGGGTAAGATTTCTGCTTTATCTATTTTGTTACACAAGCGTCTGGCAGATGTTCCAGATGTTCAATCTTTTTGTCAGGCTCTGACTAGAATCGGGCCTGTTTTTAGACCAATTCCTCCTCCTTGGAGTTTGAATTTAGTTCTTAAAGTTCTTCAAGGGGTTCCGTTTGAACCTATGCATTCCATAGATATTAAGTTATTATCTTGGAAAATTTTATTTTTGGCTGCTTTTTTTTTTTTTGCTCGCAGAGTATCTGAGCTTTCGGCCTTACAATGTGATTCTCCTTATCTTATTTTTCATTCGGATAAGGTGGTGTTATGTACCAAACCTGGTTTTCTTCCTAAGGTTGTTTCAAATAAAAATATTAATCAGGAAATTGTTGTTCCTTCCTTGTGTCCTAATCCTTCTTCTAAGAAGGAGCGTCTGTTACATAATGTGGACGTGGTCCGTGCTTTGAAGTTCTACTTACAGGCAACTAAGGATTTTCGTCAATCGTCTTCCTTGTTTGTCATTTTTTCAGGGAAACGTAGGGGTCAGAAAGCTACGGCTACCTCTCTTTCTTTTTGGCTGAAAAGTATCATCCGTTTTGTATATGAGACTGCTGGACAGCAGCCTCCTGAACGAATTACGGCTCATTCCACTAGGGCTGTGGCTTCCTCATGGGCATTCAAAAATGATGCTTCTGTTGAACAGATTTGCAAAGCTGCAACTTGGTTGTCTCTTCACACTTTTTCCAAATTTTCCAAATTTGATACCTTTGCCTCGGCTGAGGCTGTTTTTGGGAGGAAATTTTTTCAAGCAGTGGTGCCTTCCGTTTAGGTTCCCTGTCTTGTCCCTCCCTTTTCATCCGTGTACTATAGCTTTGGTATTGTATCCCACAAGTAAGGATGAAATCCGTGGACTCATCGTATCTTTAAAAAGAAAAGGAAATTTATGCTTACCTGATAAATTTGTTTCTTTTTAGATACGATGAGTCCACGGCCCACCCTGTTTTCTCAGACAGGTCTTATTTTTGTTAAACTTCAGTCACCTCTGCACCTTGGCTTTTCCTTTCTCTTCCTAACTTCGGTCGAATGACTGGAGTGGGAGGGAAGGGAGGAGCTATATATACAGCTGTGCTGTGGTGCTCTTTGCCTCCTCCTGCTGATCAGGAGGCGATATCCCACAAGTAAGGATGAAATCCGTGTACTCATCGTATCTAAAAAGAAACAAATTTATCAGGTAAGCATAAATTTCCTTTTTTCGCTTTATTACTATTAAAATGTGTAAGTTAGCAGAGTAGAAAGTAAATCCTATATCCCATTGAAAAATAACCACAAACCTACCAGTTTCATGTTATACAAATCACTAGTACAATCTCAATTCAAGTCTATACCTTTCTGGGCATTATGGGTATACAGTACATGTGTGTAGGACATGTTGTTTCTATGCATTATACTGTAAAATTGTTCATTATATGTATATTTTTTTTAACTTTTTTATTGTAAAAAAAATAGTTTTTTCAACTTTGATGAAAGGTTCTTGTCTAAAATAAAGATTAACAGGAAGGGATATGAATATATTGCGTAAAACAAAAAGGACGCTACTTTACAATAGTGGGCTTTTAAAAATTTCTCATACTGTAAAACGTGTTTTGTAAAGTGGTGTGATTTCTACAATCTAAATGAATAATCTGCTTCATTTTTGCCAATCTGTAAATTCTCACTGTACAGAACAGGATCCTGCAATCTTGCCACTCACGATAACGATTGCGCTCTACTTTTGATCTAGATCATAACGTTATCATAAAATCCTCATTGTTGATTTAAAAGTTTCTTGCAAAGTAAATATAGTAATACCGAATAAACTCAGATTGTTTTTTAAAGGGACATTAAACACTTAATAAATGCTGGATAGAAAAATGCATTCACAGAAAAGATTAGTCTAATAATAACATGTAGATTTATTTTTAAAGTTTCATTAGTTGTTTAAATATTGACAAAGTAAATGTAAAGTTTTAGTGTCTATAAAACAATGGGAGCTGCCATGTTGTAACTTAGGTTACCTTCTCTGCTGTGGCCAATTAGAGACAGTTATAAATAGGTCACTAGAGTGTGCAGCCAATGGCTGTGTGGAATATAACAGGAACTGAAAAGCTCACAATTTCAGAATGGAATTACAGGAAAAGGGGACAAAAGAAATAATAAAAGTATATTGCAGAGGTTTTTTTATAAATACGATTTATCATTTTATTTAGCCATCTCAAAGTGTTTAAAGTCCCTTTAATAACTATTTTATAGCCTTTTAGGCAAAATTATGTTACCTGTTTTAGACAGAATGAATTATGCTGGTCTTTAATCAATTTAGGGCAAAGATGTCTATCTTACTATTTCCACTAGCACAGATACAGGCATTCATGGTTTTAACCCTACCCCTATAACTTCCCAACGTACCATAAGGGCACATTGGTAAATTGACCTGTTTACTAAACAGTTCTACTATAAAATAATGTCTGCTGTCTAAAGCTGTCACAACAAATCACCTCACTGTCATATGATTTACTGAATGCGTCATGTCGTTTACTTTTTTATTTCCTATAGCAGAGGCACCAGGTCCTGATCTTATACACTACAGACTCCCAGGATTCCACTTATTTCCAAATTCTCATTCCTGTTGTCATATCTTAAAGTGACCTTTCAAATTCACTTGTGGACCAATTAGGACTCTTCCTTTATGTAACATATAAAGCGGTAACATGCAGTCAAAATGGAATATAAAGAATGCTGACAAGGGCAAATACCACAAAAGAGTAGCTGTCATTTATTGACTACTGCGCTAACGTTTCACATTATTTAGATTTGTTATACTTTCGTTGTCAGATGATTTATATATTTGTTAAAGGGACAGTCTACACCAGAATTTTTATTGTTTTAAAAGATAGATAATCCCTTTATTAGCCATTCCCCAGTTTTGCATAACCAACACAGTTATAATAATATACTTTTAACCTCTGTGATTATCTTGTATCTAAGCCTCTGCAAACTGCCCCTTTATTTCAGTTCTTTTGACAGACTTACAGTTTAGCCAATCACTGCCTGCTCCCAGATAACTTCACGTGCACGAGCACAGTGTTATCTATATGAAATACGTGAACTAACACCCTCTAGTGGTGAAAAACTGTTAAAATGCATTCTGAAAAGAGGTGGTCTTCAAGGTCTAAGAAATTAACCTCCTAGGTTAAGCTTACAACTAAGAATACCAAGAGAACAAAGCAAAATTGGTGATAAAAGTAAATTGGAAAATTGTTTAAAATTACATGCTCTATCTGAATCATGAAAGTTTATTTTGGTCTAGACTGTCCCTTTAAGTGGGATAATGTCCACATGACTAGGATTGCCAGATGTCCAGTATTCAACCTGATTTTCCAGTATTTTAGTAAAATCTCCACCCACGACACTTAAAGGGACGTTCCGGTCAAAATTTAAATGCACATAGATGAATTACATCTTTGAATAGAAACATATTTGCAATATACTTGTATTGGCAAAAATGCTTCTAGTAAAAGTTATCACTGTTCTAGTGATATCATTTTTCTCTACATGTGCATGTGAAGCATAGCTAGATATTCTCAGTGCACCAGCATTTTAAATACTGCAGCTGCTCAGAGCACCAGTGGGGCTTGTATCATGTCAGCACTTAAAGGGACAGTATACACTCATTTTCATATAACTGCATGTAATAGACACTACTATAAAGAATAAGATGCACAGATACTGATATAAAAATCCAGTATAAAACTGTTTAAAAACTTACTTAGAAGCTCTCAGTTTAGCTCTTTTGAAAAGGTAGCTGGTAACTGCAAGTGGGAAATAAGACCCTCCCCCCTCCACCTTTTTTTGCATATGAAAAGACCTTTCACACAAACAGGAGCAAGCTGGAGTAGGTATCTGACGGTATTCTCATAAAACTTTGGGGCTTGGTTAGGAGTCTGAAAATCAGAGCAATGTTATTTAAAAATAAGAAAATGTATACATTTAAATAAAAATAAAACATTATGGGCTATATAAATAGATCATCTACAAAACATTTATGCAAAGAAAACATGAGTGTATAATGTCCCTTTAACAAATTGAGTCATTACCAGATGGTACAAACACCTTAGGCTCTCTGAGCAAGTGCTGTGCACAGTGCATACTTAAATACACTTTTGTAACAACTATAGGTTTTACATCCATGTGGATTCCAATATTGGCTGAAATTTCCCTTTAAAGGGACACTTAAGTCAAAATAAACTTTTATGACTCAGATAGAGCAGCAGTTTTAAGACACTTTCCAATTTACTCCCATTATTACATTTTGCAGTCTTTTTATGCACACATTTTCTGGGGGGAAAGATCCTACTGAGCATGTGCGAAAGCTCACAGGGTATACATTTGTATACTAGTCTGTGATTGGATGATGTCTGTCACATGATACAGGGACCCAGAAAATGGGAGAAAAAATAAACTTGTCATAAAAAAAACAACTGCTTATTTGAAATTCAGAGGTGTTAAATCGTTGTCTTTTTATTATGCAATTGTTAATTATGTAATTCTAGTTTATTGAGTGGTGCTTTAAATTTGCTTTTTTTTTTTAAAGTCCCTGAGGGTTAGCTAAATATAACCTCCTATGCCTAAATGCATTACAAATATGGAGCAGAAAGACGTGAGGGTCAGTCAAGGGGATCAAATTACTTCTGTTTACATATGTAACTGGCAGCCAAGGGGTAAAATAACTGCACAGGTGTGAGAAATAGATATCACAAGATCAACAGGCCCATTTATCAAGCTCCGTATGGAGCTTGAAGGGCCGTGTTTCTGGCGAGTCTTCAGACTCGCCAGAAACACAAGTTATGAAGCAGCGGTCTAAAGACCGCTGCTTCATAACCCTGTCCGCCTGCTCTGAGCAGGCGGACAGGAACCGCCGGAAATCAACCCGATCGAATACGATCGGGTTGATTGACAGCTCCCTGCTGGCGGCCGATTGGCCGCGAGTCAGCAGGGGGCGGCGTTGCACCAGCAGCTCGTGTGAGCTGCTGGTGCAATGTTAAATGTGGAGAGCGTATTGCTCTCCGCATTTAGCGAGGTCTTGCGGACCTGATCCGCAGTGTCGGATCAGGTCCGCAAGCCCTTTGATAAATGGGCCCCCAAGAGTGGGACAAAGGTAGAGCCTTTAGTGGCAGATATTCTGTGACCTCATTGTGCCCTACAGTACATTTGTGGATAACTCATGGCAACCCTACACCTGGCTGTTGTTGGTACAGAACCATTTGGCTGATTTTGCTGTATTTTTTGCTTTGCAGCACTGCTGTAAAGTGCCACAGACAAGAGTAGACGCGTTTCTTGCTGCTAGAGTCTCAGTAGATAGACTGCTAACTCTGCTAATAACAAGGCTTCACTTTGATTCCTCTTGCTTTGCTGTTCAGCACCAAATATTATGATTCCTAATTTAGAATATCTATTCTGACAAGTCCCAATGACACTGGCTCATGAACCCAGACTGATGGGATTGAAAATATCTGATGATGTCTCCAAAAGATGCATTTGTACAAAGAATACTGATGGGCACTAATTTCATTGTGTAATCTTAAAGGGACATTAAATGCAAAAAAAAATATTCCAGCCTTTCATGATTGTAAAGTTGATTCAAAATGCTATACAATCTAATGATAGATTATGTCCCTTTAACCCACTTCTGAATTTACTTCTAATATCAAATCTACTTTGTTCCTTTGGTAAAAGCGTATGCACATATATCCTCAGCAGCAGCAATGCATTACTGAGAGCTAGCTGGTGTTCAGCTATCTACCAGTAATGCTTTCCAGCACTGGATCGGATTTTAACTTTGTGTTTAACCCCATTGCAGGAGTTAAGCACATTCAGCAAGATTAGAAGTCGCGTGGCAAATCAATTTGCGAAAACACGGCACGTGTTTAGGTTTTTGGGTGTTAAGCCGCATAATGCAAAAAAATCGCGCAAGTGTTCACGTATTCCTCATAGAAATCAATAGAGAAGACAAATAGAAAAAAAAACACTAAAACCCTAATCTGTTGCGCAAAGCCCATGACGTATTCTCCTCGAAAAGTGAACATAAAAATGCAAATCTTTCATATTGCGAAAGTGTTTTTGTAACGGAATATGTTCTATTAAATTCTAAATAAATATTTCCATCTAAAGTGGAGGAGAGTCCATGGCTTCATTCATTACTGTTGGGAATTAAGAACCTGGCCACCTTGAGGAGGCAAAGACACCCCAGCCAAAGACTTAAATACCTCCCCCACTTCCCTCATCCCCCAGTCACTCTTTGCCTTTCATCACAGGAGGACAGCAGAGAAGTGCTGAAGATCAGAGTAGTCTCTTATGGAGGGTAGTACTCTTCGGAATGGGACTGGAGTTTTAAGTAGTCCTGTCAGCCTCTCAGTGAGAGCCTGGGTGAAAGTTAGAGTGTGGAGATGCAGGGAGAGTCTTTCTGCGAAACCATTCCGACTCATATTAATAGCTCCACAGGCAATCAGCGTTGACGAGTTTCGCTGCCTGCTCTTTACACTCAAGTCCATGTTAGGAGCGAGGCTACTAACCTGTCACACTTGAAGGGCCGTGTTCCTGTTCCACTGCGTAGATTCTGGTAAGATTGTTTCATTTTTATTACATAACGATTACATGGAAGACAGGGTCACAGTGTGACGCCTTTTATCTTTAAAGAATCAAGGGCTAATATTCCTTGAAAGGGGATTATTGAACAGGGGGGGGGGGGTTATATATGATATTGTTTATTGTGTCATTGCTTTGTTATGTGCGAGATGAGGCTCTGGCAACTTTCAGGTGACTTACAGGAGTATGGCGTGGCCCTTTTTTGGCGTGTTTTTTCTTCTTAGGCGGGGCGGTTCCTGCCGGGCATTCCATGTGACCAGTTGTGGCTATCTATCTTCCTCTGTTGATCAGTGGCGCAGGAGACGAAACGGTTTCTGTAGTCCGGGTCATAGGAAGTGGTGAGAACCCTAGCCATTTGCGGTTATAAAGGTGCCTATTTATTAAGTTAATCTAGTCCTTAATATCAGCGCAAGCTATGGAGGACTCTGACGCGTTAGAGGGCTCGCCCTCTTTAACAAGATCTCATTCCTGTGTTTATTGTGAGGAGGTTCTGGTAGAACAGCCTGCTCAACTATTAGGGTGTAAAGAGAGGCGCTGTAAAACAGCTGAGGGAAAAAAGGCTCAAATTTATGAATAAGAATAAACCAATATGTATAATAAATTCCAAATAGCAAGGTCTTGTTAAAACAAATATTTAATAGATGATAATGGATAAATGACAATAGTAAATGATTTTAAAATTTAAATTTAAAAGACAAGTTGTGGCAACAACTGATTAAAATAAAGGAAATCGTACAATCAACAGTTAAACGCTATATAATAACTTAGACGGTTCAACGCTATATAATCACTTTGATAAGGTGCAATATGTTAAGCCTCCGATAAACATGAAACTATTTTAGCCATAGACAATAAATATTGGCTAATAATTACTCCAACAATGTCCGTAGGTGAATAAAAACTTGTGAATAGAGATATCCTTTGTTAGTGAAAAGAGTCCTGTTGTAAGTGTGTAGAGTAGTACCTAATTAGGTGTGCTGAGTTGAACTCCGTGAATTAAGGTGAATAAGAAACAGGACAATTTACTGTTCTGCCGTTCTGAGTTAACCACAGGTGTTAGATAATTCTTAGTTGTGTGCACTGGGATATGAGTGAATTTCGTTGAGTTTTCTTGTTTGAGAAAGTGACCAGTTTACTTAGTCAAGGACAGTTTATGGATGTAACTATAATAAAAAGTTCAGTGTAAATCTTCAGCTGTATGACAGGCTTACCTAGCTGTGCTCCCCGGCCAGCGTGTGTATTGATGCGTGGCGGAAGTACTCACAGCTGCTTCACTGTCTGCAACAGCACTCAATCCTTTCAAGTTGCCGTTAGGCTAATCCGTTGATAAAATAAATGTATCAAGATAAAGGCACTCATAGTGCTGAAACGCGTAGAAAGGAAGCTGTGGAGTCTGTTCATATTTTCCACTTGTCACCCATCATCTATCGATAGATCCCAGGGAGATCCAGGAGGATCCAGGAAGATTAAGGAGACCGCTGTCCCTTTTTTCTCAACGGATTAGCCTAACGGCAACTTGAAAGGATTGAGTGCTGTTGCAGACAGTGAAGCAGCTGTGAGTACTTCCGCCACGCATCAATACACACGCTGGCCGGGGAGCACAGCTAGGTAAGCCTGTCATACAGCTGAAGATTTACACTGAACTTTTTATTATAGTTACATCCATAAACTGTCCTTGACTAAGTAAACTGGTCACTTTCTCAAACAAGAAAACTCAACGAAATTCACTCACATCCCAGTGCACACAACTAAGAATTATCTAACACCTGTGGTTAACTCAGAACGGCAGAACAGTAAATTGTCCTGTTTCTTATTCACCTTAATTCACGGAGTTCAACTCAGCACACCTAATTAGGTACTACTCTACACACTTACAACAGGACTCTTTTCACTAACAAAGGATATCTCTATTCACAAGTTTTTATTCACCTACGGACATTGTTGGAGTAATTATTAGCCAATATTTATTGTCTATGGCTAAAATAGTTTCATGTTTATCGGAGGCTTAACATATTGCACCTTATCAAAGTGATTATATAGCGTTGAACCGTCTAAGTTATTATACAGCGTTTAACTGTTGATTGTACGATTTCCTTTATTTTAATCAGTTGTGGCCACAACTTGTCTTTTAAATTTAAATTTTAAAATCATTTACTATTGTCATTTATCCATTATCATCTATTAAATACTTGTTTTAACAAGACCTTGCTATTTGGAATTTATTATACATATTGGTTTATTCTTATTCATAAATTTGAGCCTTTTTTCCCTCAGCTGTTTTACAGCGCCTCTCTTTACACCCTAGTTTTTGTTTCTTCCATTGGACTGAGTAGGGAGATATCAGTCTTATTTAGAGAGGCATAGAGGGTTAGACTGAGTCCAGACTTTTGTTTCTGATAAGCCTGCTCAACTATGTTCCACATGCCTTAATAAAGTTACGACATCTGAGAGCAAACTGATGTCTAGTACTACTGAGCTGTCCACGGGTCCCCGTCCCGTGAGGTGCATTCCCTGCATCCATCTCCTATTGCACATGCAGCGCCACAGGGTCCAACCATTACTCCTGTGGGAGAGATTCGTTGGCCGTCAGATTTTGAGGATCAACTGCAAATGGCGGTATCGAAAGTGATCCATGCCTTACCACGTTCTGCTATGCGCAAGCGTAGGGTGTATCATGGCTGCCCGGCCCAGGGGTTGTCTACGCCTGTGGAAATTTCTAAAGGCTTTATACGATGGACTCTTAGCTGGACCTGTGGGGTACTGTCCCTAAGGTGGATGGTGCTATCTCCACACTCGCGAAACAGACAACTTTTTCCCTGGACGATAATTCGTTATCTAAGGAGCCCATGGATAAAAATTTGGAAAACATGTTAAGGAAAATGTTTCATCACATGGGGTTTGTTTTTCAGCAGGCAGTGGCTGTAGCCGCGGCCGCCGGAGCTGCGACATATTGGTGTGAATCCCTGTGTAAAATGGTCGAGGGGGAGACTCCCATCGACGAGATACAGGACAATATTAAGGCACTGAAGATCGCCAATTCTTTCATATGTGATGCCAATATGCAAATTATTTGCCTGAACGCTAAGGGTTTTTCTGTTTTAGCTCGCAGGGCTCTGTGGCTAAAGTCTTAGTCTGCGGACATGACCTCTAAGTTGAGGCTGTTGTCCCTGCCTTTTCAAGGAAAGATTCTGTTCGGTCCAGAATTGGATTTGATCATATCCACGGTTACGGGATGCAAGGGATACCGCAGGATAAGAAGGCTAAGCTTAAAGGATCTACTTTTCGTCCCTTTCGTGCGGACAAGGCCCAGCACCAGCAGCCCGCCGCAAAAGCAGACCAGTCCAAGGGAACTTGGAAACCGGCTCATTCTTGGAACAAGTCTAAGCAGAGCAAGAAGCCCGCCGAGACAAAATCGGCATGAAGGGGCAGCCCCCGACCGGTCTCTGGACCAAGTAGGGGGCAGATTATCTCTCTTCTCAGAAGCATAGTTGCCCAGAGCTACAGGATAGGGTTCAGATCCCACCCGCCCAGGGGCAGATTCCTCCTATCAAACCTGTCTTCAAGTCTGAAAAAGAGAGAAGCCTTTCTAGAATGTGTGAGAGATCTCTCTTCTCAGAAGCATAGTTGCCCAGAGCTACAGGATAGGGTTCAGATCCAACCCGCCCAGGGGTAGATTCCTCCTATCAAACCTGTCTTCAAATCCGGAAAAGAGAGAAGCCTTTCTAGAATGTGTGAGAGATCTCTCCTCTCTAGGTGTCATCGTACCAGTACCCCAAGCAGAAAGGGGTCTAGGGTACTATTAAAATCTTTTTGTGGTTCCAAAGAAGGAGGGCACGTTCCGCCCGATTCTGGACCTAAAGTGTTTAAACAAGTTTCTGAGTGTTCCATCCTTCAAAATGGAAACAATTAGATCTATTCTGCCCCTAGTTCAAGAGGGAAAGTTCATGACAACCATTGAAGGACGCTTACCTTCATGTGCCAATCCACAGGGACCACTTCAAGTTCCTGAGATTTGCATTTCTGGACCAACACTTCCAGTTTGTGGACCTTCCTTTTGGTCTGGCGACGGCCTCGAGAATCTTGACAAAGGTTCTGGGGGCACTACTTGTGGTGGCTAGAGTCAGAGGCATTGCTGTGGTGCCCTATCTGGACGACATCCTAGTCCAGGCGCCGTCGCTCAGTCACGCAGAGGATCATTCGAGGTCTCTTCTTCTTTTGCTCCAATCTCACGGTTGGAAGATCAACTCAGGAAAGAGTTCCCTGATTCCCAGCAACAGGGTGGAGTTTCTGGGTACGATAATAGACTCTATGTTCATGAAATTTTTTCTCGCAGACCGTAGACGCAGGAAGATTGCGTCCTCTTGTCTTGCCCTTCAGTCCACCTCAAGCCCTTCGGTGGCTCAGTGTATGGAGGTGATCGGACTCATGGTTTCCAGCATAGACGTCATTCCATTTGCAGGTTCCATCTCAAACCTCTTCAATTGTGCATGTTGAGACATTAGGACGACGATCATTCAGATCTATGACAGCAGATATTAATGGATGCTCGGACTCGGATCTCCCTCTCATGGTGAATCCGTCTGGAGCAACTGTCCATGGGGACATCCTTCTTGAGGCTGTCCTGGGAGATTTTCACCATGGACACGAGTCTGGCAGAATTGGGGGCTGTTTGGGGTGCCAGGATGGCACAAGGAAAATGGTCCTGGAAGGAGTCTCTCCTTCCGATAAATATTCTGGAACTCCAAGCATGGCCTCTTCTGGGTTGTTCAGCTTCATCAGATTCTAGACCGACAATATTACCTCGGTGGCTTACAACAACCACCAGGGGGATACGAGGAGCTCCCTAGCTATGAGCGAGGTGTCTCGGATCTTGGAGTGGACGGAGTCCCACAGCTGCTCGCTCTCAGCTATTCACATTCCAGGTGTGGACAACTGTGAAGCAGACTTTCTCAGCAGGCAATCCTTCCATCCAGGGGAATGGTCTCTTCAAGTGTTTGCGGAGATTTGTCTCAGGTGGGGAATGCCGGAGATAGATCTCATGGCATCCAGACTCAATTGCAAGCTACCCCGATACAGGTTGAGGTCCAGGGATCGCCAGGCAGAGCTAATAGATGCCTTGGCAGTGCCTTGGGGGTTCAGCCTAGCTTAAATTTTTCCACCGTTACCACTTCTACCTTGGGTAGTGACACGCATCAAACAGGAGCGAGCTTCGACCATTCTGGTTGCTCCTTCATTGCCGCGGAGGACGTGGTTTTCAGATCTGGTGGGGATGTCATCCTCTCCGCTGTGGAGGAACCCTGTCGCAGGGATCTGTAGAACAGGGCCCCTTTCAACATCAAAATCTCGATTCCCTGAGGCTGACTGCGTGGAGATTGAACACCTAGTCTTGGCCAAGAGAGGCTTTTCTGAAAGTGTGATTGATACTCTAATTCAGGCAAGGAAGCCAGTCACTCTTTGCATCTACCATAAGGTGTGGAGGACTTACTTGTCCTGGTGTGAGAAGCATGGATATCCTTGGCATAAGGTGGAGGTATCCAGGATTCTATCCTTTCTCCAAGACGGTTTGGAGAAGGGTCTTGCCGCTAGTTCCTTAAAGGGACAGATTTCAGCATTATCAGTCTTGTTGCATAGGAGACTCGCTGACTTCCCTGACATCCAATCTTTTGTTCAGGTTCTGTCTAGAATCAGTTATACATATAACACATATCTGTGTGAATTTTTACTACATTGTGTTTGTTTGGTAATTAGGATCCACAATAACCGTTACAATTTGAATCTAACAGTAACAAGTGAATGGAATCCCATTGGATTTTAATAGGTCATATTACCAAATAACATCCACAGAAGGAGCAACAACCAGGAAGAAACACGATAAGTATTTACTGTTTAGATTTTTTAAGTATATTGTATTTTTAAGTATATTGTGTTTTTATAAATTCTAATATTATAATTTTATCAGTGCGCACTTAGGAATTCACACAGATATCTGTTATACTGTATGTATAATTGATTTTTAGTAATTAAATTGTGTCTTAAGCTCAATCAGCACTTCTCTTAATATTTGATTTATTATTATTATTTCATCACTGCTATTTATAGGAGCAGTATAAGAGAAGTTTGACACAATTTATTCCATTCTTAACCCTGCTGTTTAAATATCTGTCTAGAATCAGGCCGTCTTTAGACAGTCTGCTCCCCCATGGAGCTTAAACTTGGTCCTTAAGGTTTTGCAGAGGGTTCCGTTTGAGCCTATGCATTCCATTTAAATTAAGATTCTGTCCTGGAAGGTTCTCTTCCTGTTGGCCATTGCATCGGCACACAGAGTATCTGAACTGGCTGCCTTGCAATGTGAGCCCCCTTATCTGGTTTTTCATGCAGATAAGGTGGTGCTTCGCACTGGTTTGGGTTTTCTTCCCAAGGTGGTGTCTAACCGTAACATCAATCAGGAAATACTGGTTCCTTCTTGGTGTCCTAAACCTTCTTCTTCTAAGGAGAGGTTACTTCATAATCTGGATGTGGTTCGTGCCCTGAAGTTCTATCTTCAGGCTACGAAGGATTTCAGACAGTCTACATCTCTTTTTGTGGTGTATTCAGGGAAGCGCAAGGGGCAGAAAGCCTCTTCTACTTCTTTGTCTTTTTGGTTGAGGAGCATGATTCGCTTGGCCTATGAGTCAGAGGGACATAAGCCTCCTCAGAGGATTCAACTAGAGCTGTGGCTTCTTCTTGGGCCTTCAAGAATGAGGCCTCTGTGGAGCAAATTTGTAAGGTGGCTACCTGGTCCTCCTTACACACTTTTTTTTACAAAGTTTTACAAATTTGACGTTTTTGCTTCGTTTTTGGGAGAAAGGTTTTGCAGGCTGTGGTGCCCTCTGATTAGGGTCCGCCTTTTTACCCTCCCGGTTTCATTCAGTGTCCTCTAGAGCTTGGGTATATGTTCCCAACAGTAATGAATGAAGCCGTGGACTCTCCTCCCCTTTGATGGAGAACATAAATTATGCTTACCTGATAATTTCATTTCCATCGAGGGGAGGAGAGTCCACGGCTCCCGCCCATATCTCCGATGGGCGGACCTAAATTTATTTAATCTTCTGGCACCATTTATACCCTGATATTTCTCCTACTGTTCCTTGTTCCCTCGGCAGAATGACTGGGGGATGAAGGAAGTGGGGGCGGTATTTAAGCCTTTGGCTGGGGTGTCTTTGCCTCCTCCTAGTGGCCAGGTTCTTAATTCCCAACAGTAATGAATGAAGCCGTGGACTCTCCTCCCCTCGATGGAAATGAAATTATCAGGTAAGCATAATTTATGTTTTCTCTATATATGTGGTGATGTTTGGACAGATATATCTATTTATAGCGAGATATGTATATGAATATATAAATGTCTAGATATCTCGGGATCTATATGCGAATATTGCTTTGAAAATCCCTCTGAGATATTGTTTAATGTGTATAAGATTGTAATGTGAACTATTATCATTATCTCCCTAGTTAAACATATGTCTATACATATAAATCCATGTTTCTCTATGTATGTTTTTGTATGTCAATGTAAAATCCTTGCGTCTGCTTTTTTTTCTAACACCTGAGATCTCATATCTTTGAGCTCTTATAACTTTTGTGTGCAATATTTTTTTAACATAATTTTTATTAGACAGTGTTAAATATGAGTGTAACGGTACTTTGCAATGTATTTTTGAAGTATTTCGTGAAACTTGTTTGTTGCGGAAAACCATTAACTACAGCTCTTCAAGCACGAAAAGGATTGTTACGTAAAAGGCGAATGCGCGCACACAATCGTGACTTTTCAAGAATACCTGCATAATGAAAATTGCTTGCAAAAAGACTATATCACGCGTGGGAAATACACACAGCGCGACTTGCAATCTTGCTGATTCCTTTTTTCCAGCAACAGTGCAATAATAAAGTGCTGTAACATATTATAGCATTTTCTTTTTGCACTGTTATGTCCCTTTATATTCAATTCAGATTTTTGTAGATAAATCACTCTAAGGATTGGGTTTCCAGCAATACACTACTGGGAGGTAGCTAATAACATCTGTTGAGCCAATGAAAAGAGGCGTCTGTATATTGCTCACACACTAACTTTTTCATTTCAAACTTGTAATATATGAGCTAGTGCGGCTGCACTAATTTTTTACTTTGAGTGCAGTTAGTTCATAAGCAGTAAATAAAAATATTTTATAGCATGTAAAGTTTGCATTAGAATATCCCTGTAAGAGTATCTAGTGTTATGTGTGCATTGACAGGAGAACACAGGCTACTCTGGGGTGAGAAGCATGTGCCCTGATACTTATGTATTGGGAGGGGTGGGAAATATGTGCCCTTATACCTGTGTATAGGAAGGGGTGAGAGGTATGCGCCCTGGTACCTGTGTATTGGGAAGGGTGAGAAGTATCTGCCCTGATACCTGTGTATTGGGAGGGGTAAGAGGTATGTGCCCTGATAGCTGTGTTTTGGGAGGGGTGAGAGGTATGTGCCCTGGTACCTGTGTATTGGGAGGGGTGAGAAGTATGCACCCTGGTACCTGTGTATTGAGAAGGGTGAGAGGTATGTGCCCTGATACCTGTGTTTTGGAAAGGGTGAGAGGTATGTGCCCTGATACCTGTGTATTGGGAGAGGTGAGAGGTATCTGCCCTGATACCTGTGTATTGGGAGGGGTGAGAGGTATCTGCCCTGGTACCTGTGTATTGGGAGGGGTGAGAGGTATGTGCCCTGATATCTGTGTATTGGGAGAGGTGAAAGATATGTGCCCTGAAACCTGTGTATTGGAAGATGTGAAAGGTATGTACCCTGAAACCTGTGTATTGGAAGAGGTGAGAGGTATGTACCCTGATACCTGTGTAATGGGAGGGGTGTTAGTTATCAGCCCTGTTACCTGTGTATTTGGAGGGGTGAGAGGTATTTGCCCTGATACCTTTGTATTGGGAGGGGGGAGAGGTATGTGCCCTGGTACCTGTGTATTGGGAGAAGGGAGAGGTATGTGCCCTGATACCTATGTATTGGGAAGGGTGAGAGGTATGTGCCCTGATACCTGTGTATTGGAATGGGTGAGATGTATGTGCCCTGATACCTGTGCATTGGGAGGGGTGAGAGGTATCTGCCCTGATACCTGTGTATTGGGAGGAGTGAGAGGTAAGTGCCCTGATACCTGTGTATTTGGAGGGGTGAGAGGTATATGCTCTGGTACCTGTGTATTGGGAGGGGGGAGAGGTATGTGCCCTGATACCTGTCTATTGGGAGGGGGGAGAGGTATGTGCCCTGATGGCTGTGTATTGAGAAGGGTGAGAGGTATGTGCCCTGATATCTGTGTTTTGGGAGAGGGAGAGGTATGTGCCCTGGTACCTGTGTATTAAGAGGGGGAGAGATATGTTCCCTGATACCTGTGTATTGGGATGAAGGAGAGGTATGTACCCTGATATCTGTGTATTGGGAGGGGTGAGAGGCATGTACCCTGATACTTGTGTATTGGGGGGGGTGAGAGGTATGTGCCCTGATACCTGTGTATTGGGGAGGGGTGAGAGGTATGTTCTCTGATACCTGTGTATTGGGAGGGGTGAGAGGCATGTACCCTGATACTTGTGTATTGGGGGGGGGGTGAGAGGTATGTGCCCTGATACTTGTGTATTGGGGGGTGAGAAGTATGTTCCCTGATACCTGTGTATTGGGAGGGGTGAGAGGCATGTACCCTGATACTTGTGTATTAGGGGGGGGTGAGAGGTATGTGCCCTGATACCTGTGTATTGGGAGGGGTGAGAGGTATAATTGCTAATGTCTGCCTATTAGAATGTCATTAGTACATTTTGATCCCTGGGATGATTGACCAGTATTAATGGGATATATAATAAGTTTCATCTCCCGGCCTCTACCCCTGGTGCTACTTCAAAGCTCTGTTGAATCTCTCTGCCCTACGCTTCTTTCAGGCTGTGTGGTCGGTATCAAGGGAGGTTCACGTTGCTCCATAAAAATAAAAATTCATCAGAGCTGAAGTTGCCAAGTCAGTGTAACCGCAGCGCGGTGTGGTTCCCCCGTCATCACTGTCTGGGCCACTTTAGACAAGCAGTTTTCCCAGGACTGAGAAAAAGCTCAGCTCACTTGCAAACTTGGCACAAAAATTCTATATTGAGTTTAACTATGTATAAATGATGAACTAAAGACCCAGAATGACAGAATATCTGTATATACAGTAAAACACTGTTTTCTGAAATGTTTCCATACCACTAAAATTTTACGTTTTCTCTTAAAGGGATATTCCAGCAAAAATTGAAAACCACATGGGTGCATTTCGGTATTGAACAGAAGCATTTTTGTAATATACATGCATCAGCAAAAATGCTTCTAATAAAAGCTATAGCTGTTTCAAAAGTGTATTTAAGTATGCAACGTGCACCAGCATTTTAAACACAGCACTTGCTCAGTGAGCCTAAGGTGCTTGTATCATCTGGTAATGACTCAATTTGTTAATTGCTGTCATGATACAAGTCCCAGTGATGATCTGAGCAGCTACATTATTTAAAATGCTGGTGCACTGAGAATATCTAGCTATGCTTCACGTGCACGTGCAGAGAAAAATATTAACACTAAAACAGTGATCACTTTTACTAGAAGCATTTTTGCTAATACATTTATATTGTAAATATGTTTCTAGTCAAAGATGTAATTGATCTATGTGCATTTAAATTTTGACTGGAATGTCCCTTTAAGTACTAAATAAATTGCAGTAAATGTGGGACAATCACAAGTATCTCATATATTGACAAGTATCCATTGTACATACCAGAATATAAATTACAGAGTCACATTATTTTTTATTTTTTTAAAGAGACACTAAACATTAAATACAATTCCTGCACCTCCCTCTAATCATGGGTGCCCCCATTTTGGAACCTAGGTTTCACTGCAGGTATCTGAAGGAGAGTTACTTCACATGTGCAAACACATCAGAACCGGAATGTAGTGAAAGTGATCCGCTGTAGCGCATACGCTGTCGGCATTTATCATTGAACAATCATTTCTGGTGAAATGCTTGTGCAATGCTGGCCGCTAGCAGGGGGTGTCAATCATCCCGATCTTATCCGATCGGGATGGTTGCTGTCCACCACCTCAGAGGTGGCAGATGAGTTAAGGTTCAGGCGGACCTGAAACTTTGGGGGGTAGATTTCAGCATCCGCTACTTGTTAAATCTACCCCTAGATATCAACAGGGCAGCACCCATTACTAGATAGAGGTGGGGAATGCTTATAAATCTATTTAGTGTTTAATGTCCTTTTAAGGTGGTTTTATTTATTTATGTATTTATGTATTTATTGCATTTATTTCTTTCTTTAGTTTTGTAGTTTAGTTTTTATTTTATGCCCATGTTATACTATAGAAGAAGATACATTAATGTATTTGATATATACATGCATTATACACCACAATGGGATCCATGAGTGATGCCTAATGCAAGTTGCAAACCCCTTGAACTCACTTGTTCAGAGTGATTGACAGGCTGTGCTCTTGTGTGATTGTGTGATTGCTTTTGCGTTATCTGGGGGCGGGCATAAGTAAATACAATAGCATTATGGGTAGGGGACGTTCAGTGTGTGCTGCCTACTGGTTGCAAAGACCTACAGTTAGCCACCAATAAGCAAGCATAACCCAGGTTCTGAACCAAAAAATGGGCTGGCTCCTAAGCTTTACATTCCTGCTTTTTAAATAAAGATAGCAAGATAAAAAAGAAAACTTGATAATAGTAGTAAAGTAGAAAGTTGTTTAAAATTGCATGCTCTATCTGAATAATTAAAGAAAAAAAATTGGGTTTAGTGTCCCTTTAATGCTTGCAAACAGTTTATAGATATGCTTGTAAAATAAAAATAATACGTTGGTCTTTCAATTAAAGGACCACTAAATACAGTAGAATTGCATAATTAACAAGTCCATAATAAAAATACAATGCAATAACACTAAATTTGAATTTCAAATAAGCAGTATTTTTTTTCCCCCTGATAAATTTATTCTTTCTCCATTTGCTGGGCCCCTGTATCATGTGACAGCCATCAGCCAATCAGAGACTAGTATACGTATGCCCTATGAACTTGTGCACATGCTCAGTAGGAACTGGTGCCTCAAAGAGTGTGGATTTAAGAAGAATGTTGAAAATTTGATAATAGAAGTAAATTGGAAAGTCTCTTAAAAGTGCATGCTCTGTCTGAATCATGAAAGTTTAATTTTGATTTTAGTGTCCCTTTAAAGGAACATAAAACCCAAGATTTTTATTTCATGATTCAGATAGAGAAAACAATTTTAAACAACATTCCAATTTACTTATATTATCTAATTTGCTTCATTCATTACATATTCTTTGTTGAAGAAATAGCAATGCACATGGTGTGCAGCCACCAATCAGTAGCTACTGAGCCTATTTAGATTTGCTATGCAACAAAGGATATAAACAGAATGAATCAAATTAGATAACATAAGTAAATTGGAAAGTTGTTTAAAATTGTATGTTGTTTCTAAATCATGAAAGAAAAAAATTAAGGCCTAGATTACGAGTTTTGCGGTAGCTGAAAAAGCAGTATTAACAGGTGCTAACACTGCTTTTTTACTACCGCTGGTATTACGAGTCTTGCAGGTTTAGGGGCACCGCACACTTTTTTGGCCTTACCGCAAAACGACTTACGTAAACTTCCTAAAGTCTTTTTTCTATGGGACTTTTATAGCGCTGGTATTACGAGTCTGTCCTGGGAGGCCAAAAAGTGAGCGGTAGACCCTCTCCTGTCAAGATTCCTACCGCATTTGAAAGTCAGTAGTTAAGAGTTTTATGTACAATGCGGTAGCATAAAACTCATAACTTAAGTGCTAAAAAGTATACTAAACACCCATAAACTACCTATTAACCCCTAAACCGAGGCCCTCCCACATCGCAAACACTAAAATAATTTTTTTAACCCCTAATCTGCCGCTCCGGACACCGCCGCCACCTACATTAAAATTATTAACCCCTAATCTGCCGCTCCGTACACCGCCACCACCTACATTATAATTATTAACCCCTAATCTGCCGCTCCGGACACTGCCGCCACCTACATTATAATTATTAACCCCTAATCTGCCACCCCCTATGTCGCCGCAACCTACCTACACTTATTAACCCCTAATCTGCTGCCCCCGACATCACCACCACTATAATAAACATATTAACCCCTAAACCGCCGCACTCCCGCCTCGCAAACATTAGTTTATTAATATTAACCCCTAATCTGCCGTCCCTAACATAGTCACCTACCTACATTTATTAACCCCTAATCTTCCGCCCCCAACGTTGCCGCCACTATATTAAAGTTATTAACCCCTAAACCTGTCTAACCCTAACACCCCCTAGCAAATATAATTTAAATAAATCTAAATAAATATTCCTATCATTAACTAAATAATTTATATTTAAAACTAAATACTTACCTATAAAATAAACCTTAAGATAGCTACAATATAACTAATAGTTACATTGTATCTAGTTTATGGTTTATTTTTATTTTACAGGCAAGTTTGTATTTATTTTAACTAGGTAGAATAGTTATTAAATAGTTATTAAGTATTTAATAACTACCTAGCTAAAATAAATACAAAAGTACCTGTAAAATAAAACCTAACCTATGTTAAATAAATCAAATTAAATTATCTAAAGTACAAAACCCCCCACTAAATTACAGAAAATAAAAAACAAATTAAAGATATTTAAACTAATTACACCTAATCTAATAGCCCTATCAAAATAAAAAAGCCTCCCAAAATAAAATAAAAAACCCTAGCCTAAACTAAACTACCAATAGCCCTTAAAAGGGCCTTTTGCTGGGCATTGCCCCAAAGTAATCAGCTCTTTTACCTGAAAAAAATAAAAACAACCCCCCCACTAGTAAAACCCACCACCCACACAACCAACCCCCAAATAAAATACTAACTAAAAACTGAAAAGGGCATTTGGATGGGCATTGCCCTTAAAAGGGTAGTTAGCTCTTTTGCCGCCCAAAGTCCCTAACCTAAAAATAAAACCCACCCAATACACCCTTAAAAAAACCTAACACTAACCCCCTGAAGATCGACTTACCGGGAGACGTCTTCATCCAAGCCGGGCGAAGTAGTCTTCCAGACGGGCAGAAGTCTTCATCCAAGCCGGGCAGAAGTGGTCCTCCAGACGGACAGAAGTCTTCATCCAGACGCATCTTCTATATTCATCCATCCGGCGCGGAGCGGCTCCATCTTCAAGACATCCGACGTGGAGCATCCTCTTCTTCCGACGGACTAACGACGAATGAAGATACCTTTAAGTGACGTCATCCAAGATGGCGTCCCTTAGATTCTGATTAGCTGATAGAATTCTATCAGCCAATCGGAATTAAGGTAGAAAAAATCCTATTGACTGATGCAATCAGCCAATAGGATTGAAGTTCAATCCTATTGGCTGATCCAATCAGCCAATAGGATTGAGCTCGCATCCTATTGGCTGTTCATTTTTTTCTACCTTAATTCCGATTGGCTGATAGAATTCTATCAGCCAATCGGAATCTATGGGACGCCATCTTGGATGACGTCACTTAAAGGTACCTTCATTCGTCGTTAGTCCGTCGGAAGAAGAGGATGCTCCCAGTCGGATGTCTTGAAGATGGAGCCGCTCCGCGCCGGATGGATGAAGATAGAAGATGCCGTCTGGATGAAGACTTCTGCCCGTCTGGAGGACCACTTCTGCCCGGCTTGGATGAAGACTTCTGCCCGTCTGGAGGACCACTTCGCCCGGCTTGGATGAAGACGTCTCCTGGTAAGTCAATCTTCAGGGGGTTAGTGTTAGGTTTTTTTAAGGGTGTATTGGGTGGGTTTTATTTTTAGTTTAGGGTTTGGGCTGCAAAAGAGCTAACTGCCCTTTTAAGGGCAATGCCCATCCAAATGCCCTTTTCAGGGCAATGGGGAGCTTAGGTTTTTTTAGTTAGTATTTTATTTGGGGTTTGGTTGTGTGGGTGGTGGGTTTTACTGTTGGGGGGGTTATTTGTATTTCTTTTACAGGTAAAAGTGCTGCTTACTTTGGGCCAATGCCCAGCAAAAGGCCCTTTTAAGGGCTATTGGTAGTTCAGTTTAGGCTAGGTTTTTTTTTATTTGGGGGGGGGGGGCTTTTTTATTTTGATAGGGCTATTAGATTAGGTGTAATTAGTTTAAATATCTGTAATTTGTTTTTTATTTTCTGTAATTTAGTGTTTTGTTTTTTTGTACTTTAGATAATTTAATTTGATTTATTTAATAGTATTTAATTTAGTTCATTTATTTAATTGTAGTGTAGTGTTAGGTGTTAGTGTAACTTAGGTTAGGTTTTATTTTACAGGTACTTTTGTATTTATTTTAGCTAGGTAGTTGTTAAATAGTTAATAACTATTTAATAGCTATTGTACCTAGTTAAAATAAATACAAACTTGCCTGTAAAATAAAAATAAACCCTAAGCTAGATACAATGTAACTATTAGTTATATTGTAGCTATCTTAAGGTTTATTTTATAGGTAAGAATTTAGTTTTAAATAGAAATTATTTAGTTAGATTTATTTAAATTATATTTGTTAGGGGGTGTTAGGGATAGACTTAGGTTTAGGGGTTAATAACTTTAATATAGTGGCGGTGACGTTGGGGGCGGCAGATTAGAAGTTATTATATGTAAGTAGGTGGCGGCGATGTTAGGGACGGCAGATTAGGGGTTAATAATATTAAACTAGTGTTTGCGATGCGGGAGTGCGGCGGTTTAGGTGTCAATATGTTTATTATAGTGACGGCGCTGTCCGGAGCGGCAGATTAGGGGTTAATAAGTGTAGATAGGTTGTGGCGACATTGGGGGCGGGAGATTAGGGGTTAATAAATATAATGTAGGTGTCGGCGATGTTGGGGCAGCAGATTAGGGGTTAAAAAGTATAATGTAGGTGGCGGCAGTGTCCGGAGCGGCAAATTAGGGGTTAATAAGTATAATGCAGGTGTCGGCGATGTTGGGGGCGGCAGATTGGGGGTTAATAAGTGTAAGATTAAGGGTGTTTAGACTCGGGTTCATGTTAGGGTGTTAGGTGTAAACATACATTTTATTTCCCCATAGGAATCAATGGGGCTGCGTTACTCAGTTTCACGCTGCTTTTTTGCAGGTGTTAGATTTTTTTCAGCCAGCTCTCCTCGTTGATTCCTATGGGGAAATCGTGCACAAGCACGTTACACCAGCTCACCGCTGACTTAAGCAGCGCTGGTATTGGAGTGAGATTTGGAGCAAAATTTTGCTCTACGCTCACTTCTTGTCTTTTAACGCCGGGTTTGTAAAAACTCGTAATACCAGCACAGCAGGAAAGTGAGCGGTGAGAGAAAACTGCTCGTTAACACCGCACCCCTGTTACCGCAAAACTAGGCGAAAGTTTAATGTCCCTTTAAGTATTTAATTTTCTGTCTTAAGTAAAAAAACACTGTATAGGTGGTGTCTTTTCTTGCCTTTTTTTTCTTTCTAAAATTGAGCTTAAAACAGGACAATTTTTATGCAAAGAATTATTAAAACTGCACCTCTAATATAAAGGCTCCTTAGTGATAATGGCAGGGCTGTCACTTCTGGAGAACGGAATGTACATATTAGTCACCTCGTGTCACCTATACAATAGATGACAAGACATTCTAAGGGCTCAATTTATCAAAGCCCTACGGCTGCAAGTTCTCACAAGAACCTGCTCGCCGTATTTAACAAGCAGCGGTCATCATACCGCTGCTTTCCTAACCTCTTTGCCACCTCTAAGGTGGCAAAATTCAGTCTCCGCTATCTAGTCCGACCGAGGAGATTGACAGCTCCTGTCCGTGCGTGATTGACTGTGCGCGGGCAGGGGGCAGGATTGCACGCAAGCGCAAAATTGCGCTTGTGTGCAATGGTGATTACCTGCGGGTAAATTCTCCCCGCCACAGGCGAGCTGAGGCGTACAGGGGCACGTATATGCGCCCCTGTCTGCCTCAGCTTTGATAAATCGAGCCGTAAGGGATATAAAACAGTCTGTCTCATTGTTGTAATAGAAAACCCCACTAAGCAGTGGCTTATACTTAAAGGGATAGTAAAGTCCAAATTATACTTTCATGATTCGGATAGGGCATGTCACTTTAAACAACTTTCTAATTTACATTTATCATCACATTTGCTTTATTCTCTTGGTATTCTTAGTTGAAAGCTAAACCTAGATAGGCTCATGTGCTAATTTAGAAGCCCTTGAAGGCCGCCTCTTATATGAATGCATTTGACAGTTTTTCACAGCTAGAGGGCGTTAGTTCATGTGCGCCATATAGATAACATTGTGCTCATGCACGTGAAGTTATTTAAGAGTCAGCACTAATTGCCTGAAATGCAAGTCTGTCAAAAGATCTGAGATAAGGGGGCAGTCTGCAGAAGCTTAGATACCAGGTAATTACAGACGTAAAAAGTCTATTTCTATAACAGTGCTGGTTATGGAAAACTGGGGAATGGTAAATAAAGGGATTATCTATCTTTTTGAACAATAACATTTTTGGTGTTTACTGTCCCTTTAATAGAAATCATTGCAATATATATTATTCATAATTTAAAAAGGATTTGACCTTTTATTTCTTTTTTTTTTTTTTAACTTAATTTGTGCATCAGTCAATGTGTGGGTGATGAGCATTTATCAAGTGCCTTTGGCTGTTGAACTTTATGTGTCAATTTTGTGGTTGATATTTAGTCTATATCTCGTGGTCGGGTGAATTGAGATTGCTGAAGTCGATGCTGATCATGCATCCTATGGGTGAAGTTTCCAATATCCACATGTATCCAATACATTCATTTAAAAGAAACAGATAATGTTATCAGCATGATAATGTTATCTGGAATCAGCTTCTACCTGCAGGAAACACCACAGTGCAAAATATCTAGATGTGGACAAAATCAGTTGCAGCTTAAAAAAGGTTTCTCTTGTGCATTAAAGACATTGGGGCAGATTTATCAAGGGCCGAACGGCCCCAGATGCCACTGTTTCTGCACGAGCCTTCAGCATTTATGAAGCAGCGGTCATAAGACTGTTGCTCCTTAACTGGGTGAGAGGGAACTTGTTCCTAGCAAAGAAGTGACATGTACTGCTGTGGCTGATGTATAGTGTCATGCTGATACTTCACACATTTAGTTAAGGTTTATTTGTATAGTTTTTTTTTTTCTCTCTGTCTCAGATTTTACAGCTTCCAATAGTAGTTCTGCTGTTCCAGTCAGTAAACTTATATTTATCTGCACCTCCATGCTTCCTCATCCGTCTTTACCTTGCTTTGCTCCTGTTGGCTGCCCTAAATCTCTTACCACTGTTACCAGGTAACTGCTCTGGTGGTGGGAATTGTGTCTGGGTAGGGCTGACTGTAGGCGCATGCAGCAGAAAGCTGGAGCGGCAGGCATGTGAGGATTTGAGCATCTGTTCTGCTCTCTTCAGTCTTGAGGCTGTGTGACTCATCTCACACTGCATCCATGCAGCCTTGCACAGACAGCATCCAGTCTGCTGGTCCCCTTAGCCCTGCTCTTTCTGTTGTGGCCCTAAGATCAACTAACCGAAGTTTGTTTGTGGAATAGTGCTTTGTAGAATGTTATCAGTGGGAAGAATAAGTGAGTGCACACACGCCCCTCCCACATGCAGCATCGTCTAGTGCAGGGTGAGAGGGAAGTTGTTCCTAGCAAAGAAGTGACATGTGCTGCTGTGGTTGATGTATAGTGTCATGCTGATACTTCATACATTAAGTTAAGGTTTATTTTTATAGGGTTTTTTTCTCTCTGTCTCACATTTTACAGCTTCCAATAGTAGTTATGCTGTTCCAGTCAGTAAACTTATATTTGTCTGCACCTCCATGCTTCCTCCTCAGTCTTTACCTTGCTTTGCTCCTGTTGGCTGCCCTAAATCTCTTTAACCAGCTAACCTCACACTAGAATCACATTCAAAAGAATATTAAATTAATCCACAGTGTTTATATATTTATTTACTTATTAGTACTGCTTAGGTCCAGTTTCACATATTGCAATTTATTTCATTTTTTTAAATGATTAGCCCAGCAGTGGATGATCCACTGCTGGGCTAATAATTTAAAAAAAATTATAACATAAATTGATTTAGTTGTTTTTTGGGATGTTGGTGGTGGAGAGCGAAATTGCATGGGGGAGCCAAGAAAATGTTTGCCCAGGGTCCAGTCAGTATTAAAGACGGCCCTGATGATCGGGCTGGTTGACACCCCCTGCTAGCGGCCGATTGGCCGCGAATCTGCAGGGGGCAGCATTGCACAAGCAGTTCACTAGAACTGCTTGTGCAATGTTAAATGCCGACAGCGTATGCTGTCGGCATTCAGCGATGTTTGCCAGACAATGATAATTCGGCCTCCAAGAGTGTCAGGAATGTTCAGTGCACGCACAAATAGAATGTGGTGGTTGGGGTAGGGAATCCACCTTAAGTTCAGGTCAAACATGAACACTCTTGAAAAAAAGGGGTGTCAAACATGAACACTCTTGCGCGATGCACAGCACAAGAAAAAACATTTTGCACAGTACACACTACGTATAATAGCAGATAAACACAAACTCACACACACTCTTACACACTAACACATACACTCACACACATTCTCACACACACAAAGACACTCACTCTCACACTAACACATGCAATCTCACACACACACTCTCTCTCTCATACGCACTCTCACACACCAACACACACATTCTCTCTCACACACACACTAACACATACAATCTCACACACACACTCTTACTCTCATACACACTGTCACACACCAACACACACATTCTCTCTCACACACACTCACACACACTCACACACACAAAGACACTCGCTCTCTCTCACACACACACACACACTCTCTTACACAATAACACATATACTTACACACATTCTATCTCACACACACACAATGACACTATCTCTCTCGCACACACACACACACTCTCACACACACTAACACATCCACACACATTCTTTCTCACACACTCTTTCTCTCACACACACACACAAAGACACTTGCTCTCAGACACACACACTCACGCACTCTCACACATACACTCACACACAAAGACACTCACTGTTTCACACAAAGGGGCCCATTTATCAAGCTCCGAATGGAGCTTGAAGGGCCGTGTTTCTGGCGAGTCTTCAGAAACACCAGTTATGAAGTAGCAGTCTAAAGACCGCTGCTCCATAACCCTGTCCGCCTGCTCTGAGCAGGCGGACAGGAATCGCCACAATACAACCCGATCGAGTACGATCGGGTTGATTGACACCTCCCTGCTGGTAGTGAGTCTGCAGGGGGTGGTGTTGCACCAGCAGCTCTTGTGAGCTGCTGGTGCAATGCTGAATACGGAGAGCGTATTGCTCTCCGCATTCAGCGATGTCTGTCAGACCTGATCCGCACTGTCGGATCAGGTCCGACAGACATTTGATAAATGGGCCCCATAGACTCACACACACACTGTCACGCCACATCTAAGCATCATGTAGGAGCCATTACTCAGTAAGAAGAACAGTGCAAGTAAAGTAATACTAGGCAGAATATATTTGCACCATATTTCTAATCAATCCTGGACATTTGCATTTTCGGGGTCTGACAAAGCTCAGATCTGGGCACACAAATGGAAACTCAGACTGTATGGGTCATTCCCAGACAGGTGGCAACCCTAGGTTGTGGATACGCAACAGATCTACAACAGGCTCAGTGCGACTGCTCAACTACTCACAAGAACTTACGTTTTTACTACCTACTTTTGTTCTCTTTCTTTTTTTATAAGGGCAGATGAGACTCTTGTTTTTTCCTTTTGACATTTGTGAAATCAGAGTTGGCAAATGAAATGTACTGTTTCAGGACATCATTTTGCAAACAAGAATTTTTATTGGAAAAATGATAAAAAATATGTTTCTGGAGGTTTATAACACAATTTAAGTTAGTAATAAGTACCGTTTGGGAGCCTACTGGTCAGAAGCGGGCAAGGCTGCTGACTCAATCAGCATCAGTAGTCTCAAGACCCAGCTATGTGATTGGACGATCAGCATTTTCCACTATAAACCAGCACTGCTCTGCGACTTCTGAGTGGTACTTTAACTATGTTTTTAACCCATTTGCGATAGTTAAACTATATTCATTGCACAGTCACTTGTGTTAAAATCGCATGCTCTAACTTTAAAATAGCCACAGATAGTGATTAGGCATTAAAACAGGGAAACTATATTTCAAGGTATTTAGGGCTATATTTCAGGTGGAGCAAATTAGCGCTCCTGCTTCTGCGTTAAATTTGCTAGAAGTAAGCTTTTTGCGCGCATCGGGCACCATGCATATTACAAGTTAAAAATATGGAACATAGAATTTTGTAACCGAATTAGCGTAATTCCCCTAGACTTCAAAACTAACACCCATACTCTCGCGCAAACCCGATTGCATTTAACCAAGTGCGCTAACCCAACATGAAATATTAATATTTCACATTCCAATGTTCTACACATAGCAGAATATGTTGTATTTTATATATCTGATGATTTTTTGGTAAAATATATAAGGTCGGATTGGCCTACCAAGTACTAGGAGATTTCCTGGTGGGCTGCAGCAGATGGGGCTGGAAAGCTACAATTTAAAGGGGTGATTAATGGATGCAATTGGGATGTAGCATGCCTATATAACAATAATCTGGCACTTTTATTTAATACAAAGTAATATAATTTAATTCTTGAAAAAAAATTGGGGAAGCAGTATCCCAGTAATGCCCTTTGAGAAAAATGGGGCGTGGGCATTGTACTGACTCAAATAAAAATAGGGCTGGTCTTCATCTTTTTCTAGGGCTGCTTTTTATTCCTATGCCGACCCTGTGTCTTGTGGTGTTGCCGTGGGAGGGAAGCGGGCAGCGCATCGCAGGAGGGGGGAGGTAGGGGAGGAAGAGGGGATTCCCTACTTACCAACAAAGTTGTTTAGTGAGGGAAGGGGAGGCAAACCAGTAATCCCCTTTGAGAAAATGGGTCATGGTCATTCTATTGACTCAATAAAAAATAGGACTGGTCTTCATATTTTCCCAGGGCTGCTTTATATTCCCACTCCTGCCCTGAAAATATATATCTATACCTACACTATATTATTATATATAGGTATAGATATATACAGATATATATATATATATATATTTAAAAATACTTAGAACATATTACCCTATGTGAAGAACATTGGGAACATTGGAATCTGAAATATTTACAGTAAATTCACAGTTAAAGACTTTATTAAATATGAATATTGCATAAATATGATTTTACATGTTTTCATCTACTTGACTGCAAAGGACTCCAATGCACACACACACATATATATATATATATATATATGTGTATCACAGTAGAACAAAGTGGGAACTCAATACTGATGATGCTGATAGGTTGTTGTTGTTTTTTCACCTTGCAGATGACAATAAAAAGAGTAACTGAAGCATAACTGGTCACTAGTGACCATGCAATGCTGTGTGTATTGTTTAAAAAGATAGATAATCACTTTATTACCCAGTCCCCAGTTTTGCATAACCAACACTGTTATATTAATATACTTTTACTTCTGAGATTACCTTGTATCTAAGCCTCTGCAGATTTCCCCCTTATTTCAGTTCTTTTGACAGACTTGCATTTTAGCCAATCAGGGCTGACTCATAAATAACTGAGTGAGCTCAATATTATCTATATGACACACATGAACTAGCACTGTCTAACTGTGAAAAACTGTCAAACTGCACTGAGGTAAGAGGTGGCCTTCAACGGTTTAGATATCATTTTGAGCCTACATAGGTTTAGTTTTCAAAAAAAGAATACCAACAGAACAAAGCAAATTTGATGTTAAAAGTAATTTGGAAAGTTGTTTAAAATTGCGTGCCCTATCTGAATCATGACAGTTTCATTTTGATTTGACTGTCCCTTTTAATTCAGATTTTTTACAGATATCATATACTGCATCACTTTCAAAGGTTACATGTCTCTTTAATAGTAATATAAACAATATATATATTCAGTCCACTTTGTAGTAGTTAACCACAATATAAGGCTTTTTGATTCCCAGCACTCAGTAATCGTTATGGAGTAAAACATAAGCATTTATTCCCCTTAATTACTGAAAACATACTGAAGCTTGCCACCCGTCTGAAGTTCATCACCAGGAGTTTATGTCTAGATAGCTGTAGGGCACAGCTGAAGAACCTGTTCCTAACAACTCACGTTTGCCCCAAACAACAGAATCAACCAAGTGTTTTGACAACACTTCATGTTGTTACTCTACAATCCATTGCCTGGGGCTGGGAACTTCTTAAGCTTCCTGAGAAAATGATCATGGCATAGTGCTTGTCTCTTTGCAAGATCTGGGTCGGCTACCAAGGCTTGGGCTGGGAATTCTTTTCCCTTTAAGTTTAGAACAATCTCTACTGGGAAAATATTGTGGAAAAGTTATATTAGTGAAAGAAAATATAAAGCTCTATTTGTGTATTGCCTAAGGGATTAGCTGAGATCCTGTTATTAAGAATTAAACTGAATATGGAATTTACAAAAATGTAAAATACTGTAATTGTAAGTTCACTGGGCAAGGGTCATCTCTGTTTGCCAATAGGCAACAGCTGATGGTGTCCCATAACTGCAGTTCATTGGCTGTGTAAACCTTTCTATTTTATGTTTGAATATTTTTTATTGGCATTATTTTGAAATGTTAAAACAATTACAAACATACCTTCCTCCGCATGCATTTCCATCTTTCATGGATTGTAGGAAGCAATCAAACAGTATAACATTGCTTATGCAACAAAAAATTTAGCTAGTATAATAAATTTTACCGTGCTCTACTCGTTTCTAGTGATATTTAGATGTCCTTTTGAGTTCTTCAATGAAAGATAGATGGTAATAATCAGAGGTAATCTATGTCAAGTAATGGTATATTCATGTGTTCTCTTAAGGGGTAGAGCAATTATCTAATCCAGCTTCCATATTAACCTTTTGTTGAGTTACATTAGAGGTTTCATAGTATCTGAGGTCAACTGCATTAACTCAACATAGTTCAACTTTAGAAAAGTATAGCATCCTGAGGAGGTAAAGTTATATAAATCAGGTCTGAAGAGGGGAAAGGAGGAGGGGGGGGGGGGAGTGACGACACAACTTAGGTGGATTTTTGTTAAGTATTCCGCAGTAGATGAAATATCTTTCGTCATTCTTGTGTTTCCGTGTTATATTTAGCTATCCAGTGATACCATATCGCTAGGACAACCTCTCTATTGTCTAAAGTGTGTGATGCTAGCTCATACATATTATATGTATATTGAATTTTATTGTAGATTTCTGTCCAGGTTGGGCTACCTGTCTTCCAATGTCTGGCTATGCATGTCCTTGTGACTGTACACAGTATCCTAATAAACGTGTTGATATGTTTATTAAGTTTACTAATATGTATATGTAGGAGGGCCTGTTGTATTGTAAGATCTATATTTTCGTTCAATATGCTACTAAAAAAGGAGGATAGTTGTTTCCATATCCCTGTAATTTCTCTGCAATCCCACCACATATGCTTGTATGTTCCTATTTCTCCACACCCTCTATAACATAGGGGATTTCCCTGCGTGTGCATATGAGCCGTTCTTGTGGGTGTTAGATACCATCGGTGTATAGTCTTGATTACATTTTCCTTAAGGTCTACACTTATGAGTCCCTTCTCTGCCTTTTGAAATATTATTTCCCACTCTTTAATTTCTCTAGAGATGTGTAATTCTCTTTCCCAAGCCATCATAGTGGAGGTTTTGGTACTATTCTGCGAGACCTGGATATTTGTATAAAGAATAGAAATAGTGTGTTTGTCTCGGTCTTCCGATTTACAAAAGTGTTCTAGTGGTGAGGTATTCTTGTCTCTTGGATGTTTCAGATAGGACTGGGTGGCTGAGTGTATCTGTAGGTATAAGTACCATCTCAATTTCAAGGGGGTAAGTTGATTAAATGTAAGTTTAGTTCCTCCCTCTATAAAGTCTGCCACTCTATAGAGACCCTTATTTTCCCATTTCTGAAGCTGATCCCAGAGTTCCCTGGGCAAAATATATTTTATCGGGATATATAAGGAATATTGTGGAATAAGGTCGTATTTGGTTCTTGCTAAACCTTTCTATTTTAAAGGGACATAAAACCCCAAAATGTCCTTTCATGATTCAGATAGAGCATAGCATTTTAAACACCTTTCCAATTTACTCCTATTATCAATTTTCCTTCATTCTCTTGGTATTTGTTATTAAAGGAGAAAGCAATGAACTACTTGGAGCTAGCCGAACACATCCGTAAACCAATGATAAGAGGCATATATTTGCCGACACCAATCAGCAGATAGCTCCCAGCTCCTGAACCTATCTAGGCAGGCTTTTCAAGAAAGCATTGGGTTTCATCTCCCATTAAACCCTAAGCAAGTTGCAGCAAATGTTTTCCCCCCTATAGAAGATATTTGTTTCAAAATTAAATTTTATTGAATCTAAGCCAATAGTTTTATTTATTTATTTTTATTTATTTTTTTCTAGTTATTGTGCAGACAGTGTTTAATCTTATATACATTAAAAGTAAACATTTTACACATTTTGTTATTCTGTTTAGGATCAATAGATATCTTTTTGTGTTATGTTTATGTAAAGAAACTGTATATTGAGTTTTCATTGGCACGGGTTGATTTGTTTATGTAATAAATGTAAAGAATATAAAGGACTACATGTTTGTCCTTGGAATTCTGATTGAAAGAGTGTCCCCTTGCCATTTCCCCCATTCTCTAAAAGTCTAGTGCCCTAGTGGTCATATTATCTCACCCTCTATCCACTTGGTTTTTTGGTTTTTAGCTTTCCAGTGGGACATACCAATAAACTAACTACAAAGTGCACATGGAGTATCCATGAACAACCCCCACCAACAAATAGACTACTGAGGACCATGTGTGGAACTCCCAGAGGGAGTAATTATTATTTTATTTTTTTTAATCGAGAATGGGCCTAGATTCTCTTTATTTTTTTAAGGTTTAAAGTGATATAATACTCATATGCTAAATCACTTGAAGGTGATGCAGCATAACTGTAAAAAACTGACATGAAAATATCACCTGAACATCTCTATGTAAAAAAAGGAAGATATTTTACCTCAAAATTTCTTCAGCTCACCAGAGTAAGTGCTGTGTATTATTGTTATATTTCAGCTGCTGTCCAGCTGCAAGATTAAAAAAAACAATAGCCAATCAGCATCAGCAGTGCTGAGGTAATGCTTTGCCTTGGCTGTGATTTCATGAGATTTCATAGAACTTACGAATTGGAAAATAACATGACTGTGCCTGCACATGACAGATGGGACAAGCATCCTGACTGGCTGCTTAAAGTCTCTTTACAGTAGGGTGTGAATACTTAGGACATTTGAGGTACAATATTTTCCTTTTTTACATAGAACTGTTCAGGTGATATTTTCTAGTAAGCTTTCTGCAGCTATGCTGCATCACTTTCATGTGCTTCAATATTTGGGTATAATGGCACTTTAAATGAATTTGGCCTCTATTCACACTTAATAATTGTAGAGGGCACAATTTATTTATATTTTAAAATTGTTAGCAAGGTGGATGGAGAGGTTTAGTGATACACAATAATATCTCTAAGCATTTAGCGGGTATCTTCTTATGTTACCTGTATGTGAAAAGAATTTTTATTGACGCAATTCTCATGGGTATGCATTTTTGAGTATATCACACAGGATCCATTGCAAGGCAATTGTCACACCATGTTTGCAATTGGTTTTTAATGCATGCAGAAGATAGTAATATAAGTAGATATTTCCTAAAATACAGATTTTTTTTAACAAATAGCTCTGCATTGTTATGCTAGTTAACCAACTAAAGGGGGCAACTCAGGCAGGACTGTCCGAGCCTGTCTTTAATTATTGCCATCTGTAGGTCCATATTCCAAAGATTTCAAATGAGAAAATAGGGACATTTAATGACATCACTATATCTTTTTTGAAAATTGTCAATTCAGTAAAACAGTAATGAGCTTGAATAATAATGCTAACAAAAATTGACAGTGGTCTTCAACGGTTAATAAAAGGAATAGTCTAGTCAAAATTAAACTTTTATTATTCAGATAGAGCATGCCGTTGTAAGCAACTCTCTAATTTACTCCTATTATATATTTTTCTTCATTCTCTTGGTATCTTTATTTGAAAAAGCAGGAATGTAAGCATAGGAGCCGGCCTATATTTGGATCAGCACCTGGGTAGCACTTTCTGATTGGTGTCTAAATGTTGTCACCAATCAGCAAGCGCTACCCAAGTGCTGAACCAAAATGTCCCGGCTCCTAAGCTTACATTCATAAAGATACCAAGAGAACAAAGAAAATTTGACAACAGGAGTAAAATAGAACGTTGCTTGAAATTGCATGCTCTATCTGAATCATTAAAGTTTAATTTGGACTAGACAACCCTTTAAAGGGACATATAAGTCAATAATATTTTGGATCTGTACAGGCCCAGCATACTATTGCAAAGCACTTCTTAGGTTCTGATTCATAGGTATATTCTGTGCACACCGCTGGGGTTCTAGGATGTGGCTAAGGGGCCAAATTATCAAGCTCCGAATGGAGGTTGATGCCCCTGTTCCTGCGCGAGTCTTAAGACCGCTGCTCCATAATTGGTCTGCCTGCTCTGAGGCTGCGGACATCAATCCGCCCGATCCTATTCGATCGGCTGATTGACATCCCCTGCTAGCGGCCGATTGGCCGCAAATTTGCAGGGGGCGGCATTGCACAAGCAGTTTACCAGAACTGCTTGTGCAATGATAAATGTCTGTCGGACATGATCCGCTGAGCGGATCATGTCGGACAAACCAATGATAAATCGGCCCCTAAAAGACCAGTCAACACATTAGATTTGCATAATCAACACATGCAAGATAACAAGACAATGCAATAGCACTTAGTCTGAACTTCAAATGAGTAGTAGATTTCTTTAGAGCAAATTTCAAAATTATGTCTATTTCCACTCCCCTTGTACCATGTGATAGCAATCAGCCAATCACAAATGCATATACGTATAGTCTGTGAATTCTTGCACATGCTCAGTAGGATCTGGTGACTCAAAAAGTGTAAATATAAAAGACTGTGCACATTTTTTTTAATGGAAGTAAAATTGGAAAGTTGTTTAAAATTACATGCTGTATCTGAATCATAAAATTTTTATTTAACCCGAGTGTCCCTTAAGTATTTGTAGGAGAGGTTTAGCTGGTCATTTAATGGGTAGAGAAAGTCTTAAGACCGCTGCTCCATAATTGGTCTGCCTGCTCTGAGGCTGCGGACATCAATCCGCCCGATCCTATTCGATCGGCTGATTGACATCCCCTGCTAGCGGCCGATTGGCCGCAAATTTGCAGGGGGCGGCATTGCACAAGCAGTTTACCAGAACTGCTTGTGCAATGATAAATGTCTGTCGGACATGATCCGCTGAGCGGATCATGTCGGACAAACCGATGATAAATCGGCCCCTAAAGGACCAGTCAACACATTAGATTTGCATAATCAACACATGCAAGATAACAAGACAATGCAATAGCACTTAGTCTGAACTTCAAATGAGTAGTAGATTTCTTTAGAGCAAATTTCAAAATTATGTCTATTTCCACTCCCCTTGTACCATGTGATAGCAATCAGCCAATCACAAATGCATATACGTATAGTCTGTGAATTCTTGCACATGCTCAGTAGGATCTGGTGACTCAAAAAGTGTAAATATAAAAGACTGTGCACATTTTTTTTAATGGAAGTAAAATTGGAAAGTTGTTTAAAATTACATGCTGTATCTGAATCATAAAATTTTTATTTAACCCGAGTGTCCCTTAAGTATTTGTAGGAGAGGTTTAGCTGGTCATTTAATGGGTAGAGAAAGTGATGATAGGGACAGTAGGACAGACCAAACAGGGAGAGTCCCGTAAAATCTGTGTAGATTGGGCTGTTACATCCAGCATTTTTCAGAGTATAATATTTAATGTATACAGGGAGTGCAGAATTATTAGGCAAGTTGTATTTTTGAGGATTAATTTTATTATTGAACAACAACCATGTTCTCAATGAACCCAAAAAACTCATTAATATCAAAGCTGAATATTTTTGGAAGTAGTTTTTAGTTTGTTTTTAGTTTTAGCTATTTTAGGGGGATATCTGTGTGTGCAGGTGACTATTACTGTGCATAATTATTAGGCAACTTAACAAAAAACAAATATATACCCATTTCAATTATTTATTTTTACCAGTGAAACCAATATAACATCTCAACATTCACAAATATACATTTCTGACATTCAAAAACAAACAAAAACAAATCAGTGACCAATATAGCCACCTTTCTTTGCAAGGACACTCAAAAGCCTGCCATCCATGGATTCTGTCAGTGTTTTGATCTGTTCACCATCAACATTGCGTGCAGCAGCAACCACAGCCTCCCAGACACTGTTCAGAGAGGTGTACTGTTTTCCCTCCTTGTAAATCTCACATTTGATGATGGACCACAGGTTCTCAATGGGGTTCAGATCAGGTGAACAAGGAGGCCATGTCATTAGATTTTCTTCTTTTATACCCTTTCTTGCCAGCCACGCTGTGGAGTACTTGGACGCGTGTGATGGAGCATTGTCCTGCATGAAAATCATGTTTTTCTTGAAGGATGCAGACTTCTTCCTGTACCACTGCTTGAAGAAGGTGTCTTCCAGAAACTGGCAGTAGGACTGGGAGTTGAGCTTGACTCCATCCTCAACCCGAAAAGGCCCCACAAGCTCATCTTTGATGATACCAGCCCAAACCAGTACTCCACCTCCACCTTGCTGGCGTCTGAGTCGGACTGGAGCTCTCTGCCCTTTACCAATCCAGCCACGGGCCCATCCATCTGGCCCATCAAGACTCACTCTCATTTCATCAGTCCATAAAACCTTAGAAAAATCAGTCTTGAGATATTTCTTGGCCCAGTCTTGACGTTTCAGCTTGTGTGTCTTGTTCAGTGGTGGTCATCTTTCAGCATTTCTTACCTTGGCCATGTCTCTGAGTATTGCACACCTTGTGCTTTTGGGCACTCCAGTGATGTTGCAGCTCTGAAATATGGCCAAACTGGTGGCAAGTGGCATCTTGGCAGCTGCACGCTTGACTTTTCTCAGTTCATGGGCAGTTATTTTGCGCCTTGGTTTTTCCACACGCTTCTTGCGACCCTGTTGACTATTTTGAATGAAACGCTTGATTGTTTGATGATCACGCTTCAGAAGCTTTGCAATTTTAAGAGTGCTGCATCCCTCTGCAAGATATCTCACTATTTTTTACTTTTCTGAGCCTGTCAAGTCCTTCTTTTGACCCATTTTGCCAAAGGAAAAGAAGTTGCCTAATAATTATGCACACCTGATATAGGGTGTTGATGTCATTAGACCACACCCCTTCTCATTACAGAGATGCACATCACCTAATATGCTTAATTGGTAGTAGGCTTTCGAGCCTATACAGCTTGGAGTAAGACAACATGCATAAAGAGGATGATGTGGTCAAAATACTCATTTGCCTAATAATTCTGCACTCCCTGTATTGCAGAGAATTACTTTTCATTTTTGTACCATTTTGGTGAGAGTTTAGCATTAGTAGAACTTAACCTTTCACTGTAAACTTACACTATGCCCTCTTTCAAAAGAAGCTGATTTTCCTTTATCTGTCACACATGTCCTACTCTTTCCTACATTGTGAAGCTGCTGACAGAATATTTTCAGACTTTCTCCGTTCCCCTGAGGCTGCCTGAGGGGGTCTTCTTCACTGCCTAGAGAATAACCACCTCTGTCAGCATTTGTTCTCCAGACGTCATTAGTTAACCCTTTGTCTATCAGAGGCATCTTATGGCTTTGAATAGATCATAGCTTCAGCGCGCTTCCAGCTAAGGAATAGGGAACGAAAAAGTCCAGAAGCATTTATTGAAAAACCATATTAATGTTATATACTTTTCATAGATGGTGTGAACCTAGTGGACAAATCATGTAGTGAAATCTACTTTTTGGTCAAATACTAGATGTTTCTATGACTGAAAAATTATTAATTTCAAAACAATCACTTGCACAATAAAATTACCTACAAGGTGTTGCTGTTCTAAAGCAAAAAAAGATTGATAAATAAAATATATATATTTTTATGTATAATGTAATTAAGCAAAGAATCTCTTGAAGGGACATTATACACTAGATTTTTCTTTGCATAAATGTCTTGTAGATAATCCATTTATATAGCCTATACAGATTTAAAAAAAAAAGAAATGTATAGTTGTGCTTATTTTTAAATAACATTGTGCTGATTTTCAGACTCATAACCAAGCCCCAAAGTTTAAGATGTATACTGATGTATACAGACTTCAGCTTGATTCTGTTTGTGTAAAGAGTCTTTTCATATGCAGAGGGAGGAGGGGGGTCTGCTATTTTTGCTATAGAACCACTTGCAAAGGGTGTTCCAGATACACTTTTCAACAGTGCTAAACTGGGAGCTTCTAAGTAAGTTTTTAAAAAGTTTTACACTGGATGTTTAGATCAGTATCTGTGCATCTTATTCTTTATAGTAGTGTCTATTACATGCAGTTATATGACAATTGGTGTACACTGTCCCTTTAATTTTCTATTTGTTTTTGTAAAGGTATCAAACCCTATGTGATGTAGCTGGGGTTTTGTTTTTTTCCCCAGTGTTTTATCCATCTCATGAATTTCTAGGACCACCACATGAACTTTTAAGACCTCTAGTTGGACCCTAATGAGGCTTTACTGACTTGATATGTAATTTAGCAAAATCATTAGTTCTCTTGATATTGTTTGTTGAAAAGCATACATAGGTAGGCTTAGGAGCACCAATAACCTATTGGGAGTTAGCTGCTGTTTGGTGGCTGCACATATATTAAATAAGCAAAAAAATTAGATAGCGCCAGTAAATAGAGTATAAAAAGGTAAACTTTATTTAATCATTAAAACTTGGAGGGACAAACCCCTTAGAACAAACAAAAGACTAACATGTTTCGGCCGGAGCCATATTCATAGTCCATAAAAATCTTTCACACACTGTGAGTTTAAAAAGCCTTCCCTGGGCCCTGATTAGTAGATTTTTTCTCTTACAATCTATATTTAAAAGTACATGGGCATGGTTTCATCGGAGATAAATATGTGTTACAATAAACATGGAAGAAACCTAGAATATTTATACCAATATGTTATAAATATGATCACTTAACCAAATTACTTTGCTTACATTCATCTATTCATTACAAAGTTCTTCTTCAATGTGTATATACGGATAGTGTTCATTTCAATGATAGGAACATCCCTTGAATATATCTAAACACGATTATACATAGAGACGCTAAACAATGTATCCTATGCAAGCATCAAATATGTATTACAAAAATATAATTCATCAGCAAACCACTGACACAGTCAAAGTATGGTTAATCTGTTTGAGTTTCTTGAGATCGATAAATAGATTATTCACGTTAATTGGCCACTGTATAATATAGTTTATGTACATAAGTCCATTAAGATGACTACATTTATTTATAAAGAAAAGGGAGATAATAAAAATACACATTATTACATACAAATTTATCTCACCGGTTTAATATATAGGCATCTACTTATCAAGCCATCAACTTACTTGCATTCGACGGCACCAATACGCTCGCCTAAGATCGCCTAACTTCGCTGCCGCGGACCTGAATACGTTCTCCAAAGTTACCAAAAAAGCTGTCAAAAAGCTGTGCACCAAGTACGGCGTGATTAGCAGCGGACTGTTGTTAACTGGCAGTCATCGATCTCGCTGCTCTTCGGCTTTTTCCCAGCTTTATTGGTATACTGTCACCAAACACCCACACTATACTACACTGTTTTACCCCTATCCCGCTGCTCACGGACCCCGCTGCAACTAAATAAAGTTATTAACCCCTAAACCGCCGCTCCTGGAGCCCACCCCCACTATAATAAACGTATTAACCCCTATCCTGCCACTCCCGAAGCCCACCGCCACTCTAATAAACGTATTAACCCCTATCCTGCCGCAGTTAGCTCTTTTGCGGCCCAAAGCCCTAACCTAAAAATAAAACCCACCAAATACACCCTTAAAAAACCCTAACACTAACCCCCTGTAGATCGAGTTACTGTTCTGAAGACCGGACATCCATCCTCAAGGAAGCGGCAGAAGTCTTCATCCAACCGGGCCGAAGTCCTCAACGAAGCCGGGAGAAGTCTTCATCCAAGCCGGGCGAAGTGGTCCTCCAGATGGGCAGAAGTCTTCATCCAGACGGCATCTTCTATCTTCATCCATCCGACGTGGAGCAGCTCCATCTTCAAGACATCCAACGCGGAGCATCCTCTTCCTTCCGACGACTACCGACGAATGAAGGTTCCTTTAAGTGACATTATCCAAGATGGCGTCCCTTAGATTCCGATTGGCTGATAGAATTCTATCAGCCAATCAAAATTAAGGTTGAAAAAATTCTATTGGCTGTTGCAATCAGCCAATAGGATTGAGCTTTCATCCTATTGGCTGTTGCAATCAGACAATAGGATTGAGCTTGCATTCTATTGGCTGATTGGATCAGCCAATAGGATGAAAGCTCAATCCTATTGGCTGATTGCAACAGCCAATAGGATTTTTTCAACCTTAATTCCGATTGGCTGATAGAATTCTATAAGCCAATCGGAATCTAAGGGACGCCATCTTGGATTATGTCATTTAAAGGAACCTTCATTCGTCGGTAGTCGTCGGAAGGAAGAGTATGCTCCGCATTGGATGTCTTGAAGATGGAGCCGCTCCGCGCCGGATGGATGAAGATAGAAGATGCCGCCTGGGTGAAGACTTCTGCGGGCTTGGATGAAGACCTCGGCCGCTTCGTTGAGGACTTCTCCCGGCTTCTTGGAGGATGGATGTCGGATCTTCAAAACTGTAAGTAAATCTTCTGGGGTTAGTGTTAGGATTTTTTTTAAGGGTTTATTGGGTGGGTTTTAGTTTTAGGTTAGGACTTGGACTGCAATAGAGCTAAATGCCCTTTTAAGGGCAATGCCCATCCAAATGCCCATGGCAATGGGGAGCTTAGGTTTTTTTAGTTAGGGTTTTATTTGGGGGGGTTGGTTGTGTGGGTGGTTTGTTGTGGTGGTGAGTGTTTTTTTTTTACAGGTAAAAGAGCTGATTACTTTTGGGCAGTGCCCAGCAAAAGGCCCTTTTAAGGGCCATTTGTAGTTTATTGTAGGCTAGGGTTTTATTTTTTAATTTTGGGGGGCTTTTTTTATTTTCATAGGGCCCTTTGATTAGGTGTAATTTAGTGTTTATTTTTTTGTGTAACTTAGTGTTTGTTATTTTTTGTAACTTAGTTAGTTTTTTGTAACTTTATAATTTTTTAGTGTAGAATTAAATTATTTGAGTAGGGTTAGGTGTTTAAATATGTAATATAGTTAATTTAATTTGTAGTTTAATGTAATTTTAGTATAAAAGTTAGGTTAGATTAATTATTAATTTAATATAGTTTAATGTAATTTTATTATAATAGTTAGAATAGGTTAATTATTAATTTAATATAGTTTAATGTAATTTAGTATAATAGTTAGAGTAGATTAATTAATAGTTTAATATAGTATAATTTAATTCTAAAGGTAAGTTTAATTGTATTATAAGATAGGGATGAGTTAATATTTAATGTACAGTTAGCGGGTTGTTAGGTTTAGGGATTAATAGGTTAATTTAGTTTATGGCGATGTGGGGGCTGGCGGTTTAGGGGTTAATACATTTATTTAGTTGCGGTGGGCTCCGGGAGCGGCGGGATAGGGGTTAATAACTTTATGTAGGTGACGGCAGATTAGGGGTTAATAAGTATAATGTAGGTGGCGGTGGTGTAGGGGGAGGCAGATTAGGGGTGTTTAGACTCGGGGTACATGTTAGGGTGTTAGGTGTAAACATAACTTTTATTCTCCCATAGGAATCAATGGGATATCGGGCAGCAGCGAACATAAGCTTTCGCTGCTTTCAGACTCCCATTGATTCCTATGGCATCCGCAGCCTCCAGGACGGCGGATTGAAAACCAGGTACGCCGGGCCGGAATAGTGCAGAGCGTTCCTGGTAGACATTTGTTAACTAACAAAAGTAGTCAGATAGTGCCGAATTTGCATTCAGAACATCTGTAGTGACGTAAGCATCGATCTGTGTCGGACTGAGACCGTCGGATCGTATGTTAGGTCACAGATTTCTACTTTTGTAGGGTTTGATAACTAAGGTGAATCAGGCTCGCCACAATTACGCTTCAAAATTCCAGCGTATTTGCGGTTGACGGCTTGATAAGTAGATGCCATAGTATATATGAATACATGTGTTGCAAATTATACTAATTAACCAGTGAGCAAAAATGGCTAACCCTAGCCACAAATGTGGATAATAAATATTGCTAGGGCTGAGGGAATAAGCATATACATGTATGTGTACAGTCATATGTCTCATTGATGGTGTACATATTCTATTAATTTATATTGAACCTATATGTATATGTTTACATACATGTTAACAGTAGGTTACATCATACTGAGTAATCCACTGTATAAACAGATATATATAGGTATACACAGAAGGGGGAGGGGATTGGCTTAACACCAATAGTTAATAAAGTCATACTCAGAATTCAGGCCAAGCGGTATCTTAGTCTGAAGTCTGAATATCCAATACATTTCTTGTCTGGATAGTATTTGGAATTTATCCCCTCCCCTCTTCTGTGGGGCCCATTTATCAAGCTCCGGACGGAGCTTGAGGGCCCGTGTTTCAGGCTCGCCAGAAACAGGAGTTATGAAGCAGCGGTCTAAAGACTGCTGCTCCATAACCTGTCCGCCTGCTCTGAGCAGGCGGACAGACATTGCTGCAATTCAACCCGATCGAGTATGATCGTGTTGATTGACACCCCCCTGAATCTGCAGGGGGGCGGCTTTGCACCAGCAGCTCACAAGAGCTGCTGGTGCAATGCTGAATACAGAGATCGTATTGCTCTCCGCATTCAGCGAGGTCTGGCGGACCTGATCCGCACTGTCGGATCAGGTCCGCCAGACCTTTGTTAAATATCCCCCATTGGGTGAGCCCTTGACAAAAGACATATATGTGCAGCCACCTATCAGCAGCTAGCTCACAGTAGTGCATTGCTGCTCCTGAGCCTCATAGATATGCTTTTCAGCAAAGGATACTAAAAAAACAAAGCAAATTAGATTATAGAAATAAATTGTGATGTTGTTTTAAATGGTATGCTCTATCTTAATCATCAAAGTTTAATTTTTTTCTTTACTGTCATTTTACATTTCAAAATACAAATTTTGATTTGGGCTTGAACCTGTGGAGTTGAGCAAGGTTCTCTATCCTCTGTACTGTTTAGATAATTACCAATTCATTTTTTTTTTTACTTTTTCCATTTTATAATGGCGCACAGAATGAATGAATCACAGACAGCCACACTTTATTATTGATGCAGGTGATATAACCATCTTTTTTCAACTTCTCACACTTCCATCTGTAAGACTTTTCTAGAACCTATTTTATGTAATTCCTTGCCCCAGTCTTTCAAATTTTAAAGTATTCCATAAAAATACATATCTGTTTGGCGATGCATACACATTAGATCTTTCTATGTTTCTCTTGTTTCTTATCCACCATCTTTCCGTTCTACTGTAACATGCATTTCCTTTAGCATGTAAGCTTATGAATACATCTGTTATATTCTTGTCTCATTTGGTTGGGCTTTGCCCTTAAAAGGGCATTTAGCTCGCTCTTTTGCTGCCCGAAACAAACAAAACCCTAATCGAAAAAAAAAAATAACACTAAACCCCAAAGATGGTAGTCACCAAAGACGAAAACCAGAGGCAGCGTTCTATCTTCAATCTTCTTATCTTTATCCCGGTGGCGATCTTTATCCATCTTTTTATCCTCCGTCCCCAACGTCCTCTTCTGTGCATTCCTATTGGCTGATATTCAATTTCAAATTCAAATCAGCTAATAGAATTAAAGCTTTTTCTATTGGCTGATTTGTATTTGATATTGAAAATAAGCTAATAGTAATGCAAGGGTACCTCTATATAAAGGGGGTACCTCACATTCAAAATTCAGTGTGCGGCTGATGAGTGCTTGAAGAGGACATCAGGGACGGAAGATAAGAAGATGGATGAAGATTGAAGCCGGGATGAAAATGGACCACCGTCAGGATGAAGATGGAGCACTGCCGCCCGGATTTATCTTTGTTGAGTAACATCTTTGGAGTTTAGTGTTGTTGTTTTTTTGTTCAGGTATTTTTTTTAAAGGTACTGTTTAGTTTTCTTTTTACAGGTTAGTCTGTTTTGGGGTAACTTAGGGGTTAATATGTTAGTGGGTAGCTTTGCTATGGGATGTGTGGCAGTTTAGGGGTAAATAGAATAGTTTAGTGCAACTGTTTCCTCCAGCGCAACCTTTCAGGTTGCGTAAAAAGTTTGAGCATTAAATGCAATTGAGTTTGAGCGATCACATTTACTTTCAACTTGTAATATTAGTGGACATTGTTGCTCCACGCCGCCCGTAGAAAATATGGGGAGCGCAAATTGCGCAAATTTGCAGTAATTTAAACAGCGTGTCACTTGTAATATGGATTAGGCGTAAAGAACAGTGCGATCTCACAATCACGTTTACGCTCCTTGCACTAACGATAGTGCTCCACTTGTAATCTGGAATTAAATAAGAAGAACTACCCTATGAGATCTATCTCCATGACAACTTTCATAAAGATAGGTCCAGTGGCTTTAGCTGTAGCTTTGTCTAAAATCATCAAATGGTCATATTGAAAAATGTAAATTTTCACATAATAATAACTCTAAACTGATTTGTGTCATATTTTAAGGGTTTGTAATAACTTTCAGTTCTTAGAAAGGTGCCAAAAAAGCAGCCACATTTATGAAACCATTCAGAAGTTCAAAGCATTTGAAAATATATAATTAATATTAAAGGGCCATACTACCCAAATGTTTAAACACTTGAAAGTGATGCAGTATAGCTGTAAAAAGCTGACTAGAAAATATCACCTGAACATCTCTATGTAAAAAAGAAAGATATTTTACCTCAAAAGTTCCTCAGTAGCCACATCCTATTGTAAAGGATTTCTAAGCAGCATATTAGTATGTCTGTCCCGGGACAGCTGAAGGGATGAGCCTCGTGCATTCTCATGTTATTTCCCTATTCAGTTTAGGGAAGTTTGCAATGAAATCTCATGAGAGTTAAGTAAAATCTCATGAGATCACAGTAAAAGAGTTCATGACCTCAGCACTGCTGATGCTGATTGGCTGCTGTTCATTTCTTCATTTTTTTATTTTTTTTTACCTGCAGCTGGGCAGCAGCTGAGTATAACTTTTTACACAGAACTTACTCTGCTGAGCTGAGGAGATTGTGAGGTAAAATATCTTCCTTTTTTTACATAGAGATGCTCAGGTGATATTTTCCTGTCAGCTTTTTACAGTTATACTGCAACAGTTTCAAGTGATTTAGCATATGAGTATTATGTCCCTTTAAATGTCTTTTTGAAACTAAACTATGGCTTCACTAACATTTAGCCATAATTAAAGGAACATAACAATCAAAACTGAAATGTGCATGAGTGCATTTCAGCTTGGAATAGAAGCATTTTCACAATATACTTGCATTAGCGAAAAAATGCTTCTTGTGAAAGTTATTACTGTTTAAAGGGCATATGCACATATCTCCTGCATGCCCAGTGCACCCACGATCAAACACCGCAGCTGCTCAGAGAACCAGGATGATTGCTTCATACAAACCTCAGCCAGCTATATGAAATGGGGTTGTGCTTATATGTGGGTGCACGGGCACACACAGCATATGTATACCCCTGAAACATTACTCATAAACTTAAAATGAGTCTGTATGAATTAAAAAGTGAAAATATATTTAATATTTACCATATTACACACGTCTTAAAGGGACAAGTCAAAATTAAACTTTCATTATTCAGATAGAACAGCAATTTTAAACAACTTTCCAATCTACTTCCATTAACAAAATGTGCACAATCTTTTTATATTTACACTTTTTGAGTAACCAGCTCCTACTGAGCATGTGGAGGAATTCACAAAATATACTTACTGTATAAGCATTTGTGATTGGCTGATGGCTGTGATTGGCTGATGGCTGTCACATGATACAGGGGGAGTGGAAATAGACATAGCTTTGAAATTTGTCAGAACAAAATCTGCTACTCATTTGAAGTCTATAACTAAGGTTATCGAATGATCAAGGTCTGAATTGAGCTTGATGCCCCTTCTCGCCGGAAACAGAAGTTATGGCTTTAATTCAGAGAATGACCTTATTAACTTTTGGGAGAATTAATCTATATGTATACCACTGAACCTATTATCTCTATAAGTATATCTGGTAATTATATTGAATGAATTGTATATTTAGCCATGTATATTCATTTCTATGTATATTAAGGTATAATGATCATGTATATGTTTAGTATTTATTCAGATAATTTATTATTGACTGAATTATCAACTTTAATATATACAATTATATAATCAATATATATTTAATATATATATTTGCCATCCAGTAGTGTGATCATCTGATAAGATCTATACCTATAGGTTTCTTCTATTTTATTTTTTGGTCTGTACATATTTTGCTTTGTTTTGTTTTTCATTTGTTGTATATATACTTGCACTTATTTACATTGAATTAGGTATTTTTCGTTATTTTATTTCAATTTTTCATTACCATATATAAAGCCACTGAGTATTGGTGTTAAATCACCAATTTTCTACATATATGTATATAACTTTTGTGATATTATCCCTTCTAAAAGGGTGTTTAGGAGGTGTGTGATGTTTTAACCAATGGGTAATCTTTGTAAGGTATATAAGTTTGTATCACCTGTGAGCATGTATGGTCTATGAGTACGGCTGAACCTTGCCGAAACGCGTAAGACCTGCTCTTTTCTTCCTCTACCCCTATTTTGATGCCCATACTTTTTAATCTTACAATAAAGAATTGACTTTTTAATATATACTCCTTTGTTCTTTGGATCGTTTTTTCTACTACTTTGGGAGGGAGAGGAGCCCTCCTATCCTGTGAAGGAACAAGATTATTCCCAGCTTTGGAGTTTTGTCCGGTCAATAGAGGTTGTATACACAGCATTTGGAGTACTACGCAAGCGAATTGGAAGGGACAGCGTCTGACGTCACCCGGAAGTGCTGAGAAGCTACATGCTGGCCGGAGACGCCGAGGAGGAGAGAACGCTCAGACCTCGTGGAAAGGTGTATTGCCACGGAGCTGATGTCTACACCATAGAGGTGAGCAATACGTCCTCTGACTGTGTGAAGTGGATGGTGGCTGTATACCCACTTACCGTGCGGAGAATTGCCGTAATAGCCTTCCTTGGAGTGGTGAGTCAGGACTGGTTTTGATATCGCTGTCCATTTATTCCTCCCCTTCTCTGCTGTGTATACTGAGCATTGTGTTATACCTCTTTTATCTGACTACACAGAATACGTTGGACATATCTATATCCATTTGCCTAACTACACACATGGACTTTGCACATGTGTTTTTCCTATATTATCTCTTCATCCATGTGTTGTAAGTGAAGCAAATTGTGGCTGGTGAACGTTATATTGATTTCTTATAAATTTCCTTAAATATGGATGCATCAGGGGATTTATCACACAATTGTTATTTTTCTTTGGCTGCTGTTGATGACCAAGATCTAGTGGGACTTGAATTGGAAGATTTCTTTTCATTGGATTGTACCAACACTAAATTAAGTGATTTGTTTCACTCTTTGGAACTGTTACGTTTAAAGGAATTAAGACTTAAACTTGACACCTGGATTATGAACAAATATGTCTCTTTAAATATGATACCGAGGGGCCTAAGGGTTAAACAAATTCCCCACCTTCGAGGTCCATGACCAGGACTTTATTAAGGAATGGAATAGTGTATTATCTGAGTGCTCTATTAGGCTTATGATGATCTTGGTTAAATTTAAATCTGATCAATTAGCCACTGTTAGGAATGAAATAACACAGTTACAACAAGAGTTGAATGGTCACCAATCTGAAGTGGGATATGGTGAATATGATAAAATGTTGCAGGAGGTGATTGAAACTAGCAAAAGTGATATCATACAGGCCAAACATGTGAAATTCTTACGTGATCAAAAGGATTATTCCACAGGGAATGTCTTTTTGTGGTATAAAATTCACAGACGTAGAGCACTACCATACAATCAGAAAGATAATCAGGGATTGGATACTGAAAACAGTGAAGGTAATAGGGGTTACAAACGCAGGAGGTGGAGAAAAAAGAATAGGAACCAGAAAAAAGTGTCCTTTAATGGAAATGTGAGCACAGATGATGATTCTCTGTCTAATTTTTCTACCTCTTATGAGGAAGGGTCAAATTCAGAATGTGAACCAGATCTTAACTATAACATTGAGAATAGACAACAGGAGGATAACGATCCTGTACAAGCAGACAGTAGTAATACAATCACTACACATACGGAGACCATTAAACCCATTAGTTCCACAGGTACCATACCCAAAGCTGTAAGCACTAATAATAAAAACAGTGCAAAAAAGAGTACACAGATTAAACAAGCTTTGAATACTAACTTTGACATTGTACAGGTCACTGCCCCTAAAAATAGCAAGGGGTACCCCCTTTGGGTCAGGTTTTTCGGTCGGCCCTAAAAACAAGGGGTGGGGGAGGGACAGAGAACACAGGGAACCAGAGAGGAATGAACAGATATGCCCTGAGAGAGCTCACCAGGAAGTAAATGACAATTTGGTTATTAATGTTTCTTCACATACCCTTACTGAATCTGAACTTAAAGTACTTAATAAGGGTTTGGGCTTTTGCCCTACTAAAAAATTTGATATGTTTCAAACTATTCTTGACCTAAATAGGTTTATACGTAATCTTACTCTTCGTAGACACTTTAATGGTATTGAAGGAGTAAACAATCCCACATATGTTGATAATAGTGGCACCACAAATATTGGCTCTCTTTTTCAATTTAGAGACATGTGCGATTTAGCTTCTCTCCAGGAATTGGAGTGTGAGCAAGCTATGGATACCATATCGCTATGTTCTCCTAGATTTAAAAATAGATCCAAATTCTACCCAGTTCAATCTAGAGGTAGAATACTTGAAAGTTTCCATAAGAGAGTCCTTGAGGACCTAAAAAAGCTGGATGAAACGTCCAGCGAACAATACTCAAATCTTACTAGAAAGGAAAAAGAGGCAGTAACATCATTGCAGAATAATTTGTCAATTGTGGTGAAAAACTCTGATAAGGGGGGGAACATCGTTGTAATGGATAGACAGATGTATATATCTGAAGCTGAACGACAGCTGAATGATCTATCCTCCTATAGAAGATTAAGTAGAAACCCTACTTTGTGTTTTCAAAAACAGTTAAGAGATTTATTAGATGATGGCCTTCACCTTGGAATTATTGACAAGGACACATTTGAGTTCCTATTCATTACAGACCCCATCATTCCTATTTTCCACCACCTGCCCAAGACTCATAAGAGTGTAGTTAACATAAAGGGAAGACCAATAGTTGCAGGAATTGGCTCACTTTTTGAACATCTGTCAGAGTGGATTGACAGCATTTTGCAACCCTTGGTTTCTTCTCTTCCCAGCTTTTTGAGAGATACTACACATTTGTTAAATGTTATTGAGGATGTGCAGGTGGTGGAAAATATGAGTTGGTTAACAGTGGATGTGGTAGCTTTATACACCTCTATACCACACACCCTGGGCCTGGAAGCTGTGGCCTTTTTTTCTTAATCGGCTTACTAACTATTCAAATGAGGCTAAAGACGTCATTATTAGATCTATCCGTTTTCTTTTGGAGCGCAATTACTTCCAGTTTGAGGGATCGTATTACGTCCAATTGAGAGGTACAGCCATGGAGGCGAAATTCGCCCCCTCATATGCCAATTTATTTATGGGCTGGTTTGAGTATAAATACCTCTTTGGACCTAATGTCGACTCATCTGGGGGAATTGTTTGCTACAAAAGATTTATAGACGATCTTATATTTCTTACTAAATTCAATTCCTCTGAGGCTCAGAGATTTGTTGGGTATCTTAATTCTTGCATCCCTGAGATTAAGTTTACCTATGAATGGCAAAAGCATAAAATACATTTCTTGGATGTGGAGTTGGTCATTGATGGGAACTCTGATAAAGTTGAAACTCAATTGTTTCGTAAACCAATAGCTGGAAATTCAATCCTACATTCTTCCAGCTCCCATCCAAGACATGTGTTTCAGGGTATAGCGAAGGGACAGTTCCTGAGAAATCGAAGAATTTGTTCAAATGAACAAGTATTCAATTCTGAGTGTAACAATCTAGGCATTAGACTCCGTAAGAGGGGTTATTGTAAGAAAGTTATCAAACAGGCTCATGACTATGCAACACAATGTGATAGAAGTAGTTTACTCTCAGTAGCTGATAAGTCCAGTGAAAGAAAGACCAAATTCGACAACAAACCTAATTTTATTACAAGGTATTCTAACCAATACTATCAAATTTGTAACATAGTTAAAAAATATTTACCTATGTTATATGGAGATGACGCTCTTAAGGATGTGGTCAAAGGAGGATGCAGGTTTACATACAAAAGAGGGCTTACATTGGGTAATTTGATCTCACCTAGCCAGTTGCGTAAACCTGATAGTCAAAGCTCTTGGCTTAGACATAATGGAACTTATAAATGTGGAAAGAATTGTAAAGCCTGTGAACATATTAAGATAGGTAGTTCTTTTAGTTCCTATGTCACTAACCAGATGTTTGATACTAGGGGATGCATCAATTGCTCTTCTTCATATATAGTGTATCTCATCTGCTGCACAGAACTTAAAATCCAGTACGTGGGTATGACCTCCCGTGATATTCGTACTCGCATCCGTGAACATTTGGGATACATTAGAAATGAACAACATTGCTCTGATCTAGCAAGTCATTTTATAGATATTCATCATGGAAATGTGTGCAGTTTTAAATGGAATGCCATAGAAATCATTAAGAATAATCCTAGAGGTGGTGATAAATGGTCCACCCTGGCACGCCAGGAGGTTTATTGGATCCATAAACTGTGCACATTAAAACCTGATGGCTTTAATTCAGAGAATGACCTTATTAACTTTTGGGAGAATTAATCTATATGTATACCACTGAACCTATTATCTCTATAAGTATATCTGGTAATTATATTGAATGAATTGTATATTTAGCCATGTATATTCATTTCTATGTATATTAAGGTATAATGATCATGTATATGTTTAGTATTTATTCAGATAATTTATTATTGACTGAATTATCAACTTTAATATATACAATTATATATTCAATATATATTTAATATATATATTTGCCATCCAGTAGTGTGATCATCTGATAAGATCTATACCTATAGGTTTCTTCTATTTTATTTTTTGGTCTGTACATATTTTGCTTTGTTTTGTTTTTCATTTGTTGTATATATACTTGCACTTATTTACATTGAATTAGGTATTTTTCGTTATTTTATTTCAATTTTTCATTACCATATATAAAGCCACCGAGTATTGGTGTTAAATCACCAATTTTCTACATATATGTATATAACTTTTGTGATATTATCCCTTCTAAAAGGGTGTTTAGGAGGTGTGTGATGTTTTAACCAATGGGTAATCTTTGTAAGGTATATAAGTTTGTATCACCTGTGAGCATGTATGGTCTATGAGTACGGCTGAACCTTGCCGAAACGCGTAAGACCTGCTCTTTTCTTCCTCTACCCCTATTTTGATGCCCATACTTTTTAATCTTACAATAAAGAATTGACTTTTTAATATATACTCCTTTGTTCTTTGGATCGTTTTTTCTAGAAGTTATAACTTGTCTGCCTTTTCTGAGGCGGCGGACAGAAATCAACCCGATCGAATACGATCGGGTTGATTGACACCCCCTGCTAGCTTCTGGTGAACTGCTTGTGCAATGATAAATGCCGACAGCGTATACTGTCTGCATTTATCGATGTGCAGCGAACATGATACGCTACATCGTATCATGTCCGCTCACACTTTGATAAATATGCCCTTAAGTGCTATAGTATTGTATTTTTTATCATGTATTTGTTGATTATGCAAATCTAATTTCTTTATTGCTCCTATTACATTTCCTGGAAGCTTTCCAGGACTGAGAGGTGGGCCAGGTTACTTGTGATTGGTTGGTCACTGTGGGTGGAGCTATGACTGTGTTTTGGGCAGGGCTAGATGTGTTGTTTACGGGGTTGTATGGAATATTGGGAGCTCTGAAATGTTACCATTTTAGAATAATATCTTTAGACTTTTATATATATATTTTCTCACTCTTCACCTTTAGCCCTTTTTGCCTGTAGCAATCCAAGCTAGGTAGTGAGACATTCTAATGAGTACAGACTCCTTCGTTGAGAAAGGCAACCTTAGAGACATTACTTGTGGAACTCAGATTGTGCACAACTATCACTACTTAACACTACTGGAATATCAAAGGAGAAAGTCCTCTACAATATTTATCACAGAGGGGTTCAAAATATTTAGTTCTTCCTACAAATAGTTAACAAAAATAATAAGGTAAAATATTTAAATGGGATATCCTCCGACTTTTTTTCCATTAACAAAGTGATAACAATCTTTCAAAAAAAGCAAAGCTGGATAATTGCCATAAAATTAAATTTCTATTTTTCTACAACAACACCCTGAATGACTTGTTGATCAAAAAACACCTGAAACCGATACACCAAATAAACATGTAAATGTAAAATTGCATTTTTGCACTCGTTTTACCTTAAATCACATCCCTATCCTTTTCCTTTTAATGGGGTTAATTGCGTACACGTTAATGGGTTTAATTGAGTGCATGTGGGGATTTTTTGTATTTGGATAGAGTGGCATTTTTTTTTAAATTAAATTAAGTTTTTAATGTTATTTACTAATAGGTATACATTGGTACTGATAGCTATATGTAGATATGTTTCATTCATGGTTTCACATTTACTTATTGCTGATGATGAAGACTCATTCATATATAATTTCTTATTTGGCCCAAATCTGTCTTCATCAAAAAGGGCTGTTGCTGTTCTTGCCGGCTCCTATCCTTACATTCCTGCTTTTTAAATAAAGATAGCAAGAGAACAAAGAAAAATTGATAATAGGAGTAAATTAGAAATTTGATTAAAATTGCCTGCTCTATCCAAATCATTAACAAAACATTTTGGATTTAGTTTCCCTTTAATTTCACTTAGTTATAGATCTCCAATGTTTATATATATTTTTTTTATCGTTTGCATTGTGATTGCTCTGACTTTGAAAAATGTGTATCAGGAACCATAAAACAGTCGATAAACATGACCAGAAAAACTAGAATTGACCCCTTGGTTTGTATAAAAATCTATAGAATAAATCAATAGAGGAATTCTGTGAAGAGATGATTTTACACTACTAATTGCATTACAAATAGGTTAATTAAATGCTCCCAGAAATTCCCACCAGCTTGTGCCCTGTGATCTTAGCATGAACCTGCAGTCACTGTTGCCAGTCCACAAACATATATTTCCTTAAAGCACCATTAAAGGGACATGAAACCCATTTTTCTTCTACAAGATACGACGAGTCCACGGATTCAGTAAGTTCATCCTTACTTGTGGGATATTAACCTCCTGCTAACAGGAAGTGGCAAAGAGCACCACAGCAGAGCTGTATATATAGCTCCTCCCTTCCCTCCACCCCCAGTCATTCTCTTTGCCTGTGTTAGTAATAGGAAGAGGTAAAGTGAGGTGTTAGTTTTAGATTCTTCAATCAAGAAGTTTTTTATTTTAAATGGTACCGGTGTGTACTATTTTCCTCAGGGAGATATGGAAGAAGATTTCTGCCCTGAGGTTGATGATCTTAGCAGATGTAACTAAGATCCATATTGGTTCCCACAGAGCTTCTGAAGGTAGTGCAAGAGAAATCTTCAGTGTGGAGAACGGTTTCATGCTACAAGTAGCATTGAGGTATGTTCAGCCTTTTATTTCTGAGGAGACTTGGTATATCAGAACTGGCTGACATTTTTTCCCTGCAAGGGAAGGGGTAAGCAGTAGACCTGTACGCAGAGGGTATTACTGTTAATCCTATGTTTAAATATTTTTCATTACATTCTATTGGGCTGAAATATTAATGGGACACAGGGAGAGGCAGCTTGACGTTTTTTATATTTTATTGCAAAAGAGTCAATAGGGCTGCAGTGTTATTAATGGTGTTTAAGGGGACCACATGGCTTAATTTTAAAACCGCTTCCCATGCGGTTATATTGACTGTGAGGACGACGTCCATGATGGGCGGGGCCTATTTTGCGCGCTCAGGCGCGCAGTGTACTCTGACTGAGAAGGCAGCAGGCATTAGCTCCGGTGGGGCCTAAACTTGTGTTCTGTTTACCGGTTTGTTGTTGAGTCATTTTGCAGTACCCTGGGGGCAGGTAGGCAGGGGTCATTTTTTCGCTTAAGATATATTTTTTGCTATAAAATGTCTCTTAGAGAGTAAATTCACTCTTTGCTTATAGGGTGCAATAATTTTTGGGCAATTGAATCAATATTTTTAATTGTATAGCGTTATTTAACGTTTTTAGACAGTTTAGGAAAAATTGTGCGCTTTTTTATTTCTTAAAGGCGCAGTACATATTTTTCTAAAAGTTGTTGAAATCAATAAATAAGGTGTTTTACGACTATTGTGGTTATTACTAGTCTGTTCAACATGTCTGACATTGAGGAAACTAATTGCTCTATGTGTTTAGAAGCCATTGTGGAACCCCCTCTTACTTTGTGTACCTCTTGTACTGAAAGGGCCTTACAATGTAAAAAGCATATTTTAGGTAAAGAAAGTGTGCCTAAGGATGATTCTCAGTCTGAAGAGAATCAGGTTTTGCCATCTAATTCTTCCCAAGTGTCACAACCTTTAACGCCCACACAAGCGACGCCAAGTACCACAAGTGCGTCTAATTCTTTTACTCTGCAGGATATGGCTGCAGTTATGTCAACTACCCTTACAGAGGTATTATCTAAGTTACCAGTGTTACAGTGTAAACGCAGTAGGTCAGGTATTAATGTGAATACTGAATCCTCTGATGCTTTATTGGCTATTTCCGATGTAGTAAATCAAATAATTTACGATGTACCCTCACAGTGCTCTGAGTTGGGGGTCAGGGAATTGTTGTCTGAGGGAGAACTTTCAGACTCAGGAAATGTGTTACCTCAGACAGATTCGGACGTTATGTCCTTTAAATTTAAGCTTGAACACCTCCGCCTGTTACTTCAGGAGGTTTTAGCGACTCTGGATGATTGTGACCCTATTGTGATACCACCAGAGAAATTGTGTAAAATGGACAAATATCTAGAGGTACCTACTTACACTGATGTTTTTCCGGTTCCTAAAAGAATTTCGGAAATTATAAAAAAGGAATAGGACAGACCGGGTATACCGTTCTCTCCCCCTCCTAATTTCAAGAAAATGTATACCATATCAGACACCATTCGGGACTCTTGGCAGTCAGTCCCTAAGGTGGAGGGAGCTATTTATACCCTGGCTAAGCGCACAGCTATACCTATTGAAGACAGTTGTGCTTTCAAAGACCCTATGGATAAGAAATTAGAGGGTCTTCTAAAGAAATTATTTATTCATCAGGGTTTTCTTTTACAACCTACAGCTTGCATTGTTCCAGTTACTACTGCTGCAGCTTTTTGGTTTGATGCTCTAGAAGAGTCTCTGAAGGTTGAGACCCCTCTAGAGGACATTTTGTATAGAAGGCTCTCAAGCTAGCTAATTCTTTTATTACTGATGCCGCCTTTCAAATTGCTAAATTAGCGGCGAAAAATGCAGGATTTGCCATTTTAGCGCGTAGAGCGTTATGGCTGAAATCATGGTCTGCTGATGTGTCATCTAAATCTAAGCTCTTAGCTATTCCTTTCAAGGGTAAGACCCTATTCGGGCCTGAGTTGAAGGAAATCATTTCTGACATTACTGGAGGTAAAGGTCACGCCCTACCTCAGGATAAGTCTTTTAAGATGAGGGGTAAACAAAATAATTTTCGTTCTTTCCAAAATTTTAAAGGAGTACCCTCTGCTTCCTCTTCCTCCACAAAGCAGGAAGGGAATTTTGCTCAGTCCAAGTCAGTCTGGAGACCAAACCAGGCTTGGAAAAAAGGTAAACAATCCAAGAAGCCCGCCGCTGCTACAAAGACAGCATGAAGGGGCGGCCCCCGATCCGGGACCGGATCTAGTAGGGGGCAGACTTTCCTTCTTTGCCCAGGCTTGGGCAAGAGATGTTCAGGACCCCTGGGCATTGGAAATCGTGACCTACGGGTATCAACTGGAATTCAAGGATTTTCTCCCAAGAGGGAGATTTCTTCTTTCACGATTGTCTGTAGACCAGATAAAAAGAGAGGCGTTCTTATGTTCTGTAAAAGACCTCTCTACTATGGGAGTAATTCGTCCCGTTCCAAGACTGGAACAGGGACAGGGGTTTTACTCAAATCTTTTCGTGGTTCCCAAAAAAGAGGGAACTTTCAGACCCATTTTAGATCTCAAGTGTCTAAACAAGTTTCTCAGAGTCCCATCGTTCAAGATGGAGACTATCCGAACAATTTTACCAATGATCCAGGAGGGTCAATATATGACTACCGTGGACTTGAAAGATGCATACCTTCATGTCTCTATCCACAATGATCATCATCAGTTCCTAAGGTTTACCTTCCTGGACAAACATTTTCAGTCCGTGGCTCTTCCCTTCGGATTGGCCACAGCACCCAGGATCTTCACAAAGGTTCTAGGGTCCCTTCTGGCGGTTCTCAGACCGCGGGGCATAGCAGTGGCGCCTTATCTGGATGATATTTTGATTCAGGTGTCAACTTATCATCTAATGAAATCTCATACAGACACAGTGGCGTCCTTTCTGAGAACTCACGGTTGGAAGGTGAACCTAGAAAAGAGTTCACTAGTTCCACGGACAAGGGTTCCCTTCTTGGGAACTCTGATAGACTCGGTAGACATGAAAATATTTCTGACGGAGGTCAGAAAATCAAAAATTCTAAATACTTGCCGAGCCCTTCAGTCCATTCTTCAGCCATCAGTGGCTCAGTGTATGGAGGTAATTGGATTAATGGTAGCAGCAATGGACATCGTTCCGTTTGCTCCTTTTCATCTCAGACCACTGCAACTGTCCATACTCGGAAAGTGAAATGGGGACTATGCGAATTTATCTCCTCAGATAAATCTGGATCAAGAGACCAGAGACTCTCTTCTTTGGTGGTTGTCGCCGGATCATCTGTCCCAGGGGACGTGTTTCCGCAGACCCTCGTGGGTGATAGTGACAACGGACGCCAGCCTCCTGGGCTGGGGTGCAGTCTGGAATTCCCTGAAGGCTCAGGGTGTATGGACTCAGGTAGAGTCTCTACTTCCAATCAATATTCTGGAATTGAGAGCAATATTCAATGCGCTTCAGGCATGGCCTCAGTTGGCCTCGGCCAAATTCATCAGATTCCAGTCGGATAATATCACGACTCTGGCTTATATCAATCATCAGGGGGGAACGAGGAGTTCCTTAGCGATGACAGAAGTATCCAAGATAATTTGATGGGCGGAGGCCCACTCTTGTTATCTGTCGGCAATCTACATCCCAGGAGTAGAGAACTGGGAAGCAGATTTTCTAAGTCGACAGACTTTTCATCTGGGGGAGTGGGAACTTCACCCGGAGGTGTTTGCCTCACTGATTCTCCATTGGGGCAGACCGGAATTGGATCTGATGGCATCGTGACAGAATGCCAAGCTTCCAAGATATGGATCTAGGTCAAGGGATCCACAGGCCGAACTGATAGATGCCTTGGCAGTGCCTTGGTCGTTCAGCCTAGCTTATGTGTTTCCACCATTTCCTCTCCTTCCACGCGTGATTGCTCGGATCAAACAGGAGAGAGCTTCGGTAATCCTGATCGCGCCTGCGTGGCCACGCAGGACTTGGTATGCGGATCTAGTCGACATGTCCTCTCTGCCACCGTGGAAACTTCCTTTGAGACAGGACCTTCTCATTCAAGGACCTTTCCAACATCCAAATCTAAATTCTCTGCAGCTGACTGCTTGGAGATTGAACGCTTGATTTTATCTAAGCAGGGATTCTCAGATTCGGTCATTGATACTTTGATACAGGCACGTAAGCCTGTCACTAGAAAGATCTATCATAAGATATGGCGTAAATATCTTTTTTGGTGTGAATCCAAGGGCTATTCATGGAGTAAAGTTAGGATTCCCAGGATTCTGTCTTTTCACCAAGAAGGATTGGAGAAAGGGCTATCAGCGAGTTCCTTAAAGGGGTAGATTTCTGCTTTGTCAATTTTGCTTCACAAACGTTTGGCAGATGTTCCAGATGTTCAGTCTTTTTGTCAGGCTTTAACCAGAATTAAGCCTGTATTTAGACCAATTACTCCTCCCTGGAGTTTGAATTTAGTTCTTAGAGTTCTTCAAGGGGTTCCGTTTGAACCTATGCATTCCATAGATATTAAATTGTTATCTTGGAAAGTTTTGTTTTTGGTTGCTATTTCTTCTGCTCATAGTTTCTGAGCTTTCAGCGTTACAGTGTGATTCGCCTTATCTTATATTTCATTCTGATAAGGTGGTTTTGCGTACCAAACCTGGATTCCTTCCTAAGGTTGTTTTAAATAAGAATATTAATCAGGAAATTGTTGTTCCTTCCTTGTGTCCTAATCCTTCTTCTAAGAAGGAGCGTCTGTTACATAACCTGGACGTGGTCCGTGCCTTGAAGTTTTACTTACAGGCGACTAAGGATTTCCGTCAATCATCTTCATTATTCATTGTTTATTCTGGAAAGCGTAGGGGTCAGAAAGCTACGGCTACCTCTCTTTCTTTTTGGCTGAGGAGTATCATCCGCCTGGCATATGAGTCTGCTGGACAGCAGCCTCCTGAAAGAATCACGGCTCATTCTACTAGGGCTGTGGCTTCCACATGGGCTTTTAAAAATGATGCTTCTGTTGAACAGATTTGCAAGGCTGCGACTTGGTCGTCTCTTCATACTTTTTCCGAATTTTACAAATTTGATACTTTTGCTTCTTCTGAGGCTGTTTTTGGGAGAAAGGTTCTTCAAGCAGTGGTGCCTTCCGTTTAGGTCTCTGTCTTGTCCCTCCCGTTTCATCCGTGTCCTGTTGCTTTGGTATTGTATCCCACAAGTAAGGATGAAATCCTTGGACTCGTCGTATCTTGTAGAAGAAAAGTAAATTTATGCTTACTTGATAAATTAATTTCTTCTATGATACGATGAGTCCACAGCCCTCCCTGTCATTTTTCAGACAGATTATGTTTTATTTTTTATAACTTCAGTCACCTCTGCACCTTTAGCTTTTCCTTTCTCTTCCTAAAACTTTGGTCGAATGACTGGGGGTGGAAGGAAGGGAGGAGCTATATATACAGCTCTGCTGTGGTGCTCTTGGCCACTTCCTGTTAGCAGGAGGTTAATATCCGACAAGTAAGGATGAAATCCGTGGACTCGTCGTATCATAGAAGAAATTAATTTATCAGGTAAGCATAAATTTACTTTTTTACCTTTAAGGATTCAGATAGAACATACACTTTAGTTCAAATTTGCTTCATTCCCCTGAAAACCTTTGCGGAAGGAACAGCACTGCACTACTGAGAGCTAGCTAAATACATCTAGTTAGCCAATCACAATAAAAAAATGTGTGCAGGCACCAATCACCAGCTAGCACCCACTAGTGTAGAATATGAACATATTTTTCAACTATGGATACCAAAAGAACAAAGAACATTTGAAAATAGAAGTGAATTTAAAAATTTCTTAAAATGACATGCTCTATCTGAATTGTGCTAGTTTAATTTAGACTTTCCTATCCCTTTAAAGATAATTTTATGTTTTGCACTAAAATGTACTAACCATTACATAACAGTTCCCATGTTGGTCAGTGGAAGTTTCACCAATGTAAAGGGACAGTATATTATAAAATTGTTTTCAATTACTTTTTTACCAGTTGCAGAGTATAAAATGTATGAGAATTTGCTTTTTTAAAGCTTATTTGTGTATTATAAATAACCGATTTTGTGTTTTGAAGCCACAACCTAATAAAATGGGTTGAGCTTGTAGGTATAATCAGATCTCATTACTTTATCACATTGTGCAAATATACCTGCTTCTTTGTCTTATATCTGTCCATAAACCAATCACCAATACTTGGAGAGAACAATGGAAAATTAACATTTTATTATCTTATCTCTTCTATACCCCACTGGGAGTGTAATTTCTTCTGCTGGCTGTGTTTACACAGCTTATCTATAGCTTGGACCTAAGGCCAGAAACTTTCAGAATAGGTGGGGATACCACAGGCTAAATAAACTATTTCAAATGCCAATGTAAGAGTAAACAATTTAATACACTCTAGCAAGTAAAGTGGATCATTGGTAACAAATTAAAGAGAACAAACATTTTGAGTAAACTCTCCCTTTCAACACTTTAAAGGGACAGTCAAGTTAAAAAAAATCATGATTCAGATACGGCATGTCATTTAAAACAACTTTCCAGTTTACTTTTAAAACCAATTTTGCTTTGTTCTCCTGGTATTCTTAGTTGAAAGCTAAACCTAGGAGGTTCATATGCTAATTTCTTAGACTTTGAAGGCCGCCTCTGCATTTGACAATTTTTCACTAAAAGAGGGCGTTAGTTCATGTGTTTTATATAGATAATATTGAGCTCATGCACGTGAATTTACCAGGGAGTGAGCACTGATTGGCTAAAATGCAAGTCTGTCAAAAGTACTGAAATAAGGGGCAGTTTGCAGATGCTTAGATACAAGGTAATCACAGGGGTAAAACGTATATTATTATAACTGTGTTGGTTATGCAAAACTAGGGAATGGGTAATTATGGGAATATCTATCTTTTAAAACAACAAAAATTCTGATGTTGACTGTCCCTTTAACCATTGTCAGTTTCAGCCACTTGGTCTTTGGAAAAGTGAGATCTAATTCTTTCATCCAGCCCTGTTTCCTCTAGATCTTGTGAGCCCTAATGGATTACCATACTGCCTCCTAGTCACCTTCTGTGGCCCCGTCATAAGAACCTGAAATGTTTCTTATCTCTCCTCTGCTTAAGAGTCCTTGGGTACCTGTAACAATGGCTTGTTATGTAAAAAGAAAAAAAAAACTGTATCCAATGAAGCAGGGGATAAAAAAGAGAGATTCTTCAGTGTTGGAATCTTAGTCACATGGGGCCGTTACAGGCTAACCCCCTTCCAGCTAATCTAGTTTCTATAGAAACAAGATTGGGAAAAAAGACAGACGGAGAGGGGCAGAAAAGAGTGAGAAAAGGAAGAACAGGGATAGAGAGGTGAACGGTAAGGAGACTGTCATATCAGTTTTGAGGGACGGTGATGGTTAGTGGTTGACATGCAGATGGATGTTGCTACAGGTGATGGGATATTCATCCTGGCACGAGAGTGCTCTGGTTTGCTGGGGGTGAAGCGGTTTCTTATTCCAAAGAGGATTTAGCTGAATATGAACACATAGTGGAGTCTAAAATAGCAGGTAAGAACCCTGTATGAAAGATTAATGTGAATGTTTAGCCATGTGCATGAAAATATTACATAAGGATAGATAGATAGACAGATAGATAGATAGATAGATAGATAGATAGATAGATAGACAGATAGATAGGTAGATAGAAGGATAGTTAGATAGATAAATAGATAGATAGATAGATAGATAGAAGGATAGTTAGATAGATAGATAGATAGATAGATAGATAGAAGGATACATAGATAGATAAATAGATAGATAGATAGATATGGATGTTTAGCTAGGTGCATGAAAAGATTACATAAGGATAGATAGATAGATAGATAGATAGATAGATAGATAGATTAATGAACAAGTTGAAAATGACAGAACTGCAGAAATGGATCTACCGAAAGAAAAAGACCAACTGATAAAGACCTGAAGGAAATATTGCTCTGTAGATTAACCCTCAACAGGTGGTGGGGTGATAAAAAAAAATAGGATACTCAGGCTAATGGACATCTAGCGTCTCCTGCATATGTTCTTCTCATTTGCTTTAAACACCCATCTGCCTTTTTATTTATTTGATTATTTGATTCTGGTCCAGAAGACGTCCCCAGTATGAAGTTACAGCCCGGCTTATGTTATACAGCAATAACTCTTCTCTGCTCAGGGAAGGTAACTTTTATTAGCTTCTCTGGACGTTTCACTTCTCCCTCTATTAATAATAAGATCTACATAATACCTGTGATAAGTTTACTTCTAAGTGACTCATGCACAGGACATTAATGACAAGTTCTATTAGATTTTACAAATATGAAATTAACCAGTTATACAGAAGTTATGCAAAGATCTTAAATTAACCCCTGCTTAGGCTAAGCCTATCTCCTTGTCTTTGGCGACTCACTAGTTACAGTATATTCTTAAATTAACCCCTGCTTAGGCTAAGCATATCTCCTTGTCTTTGGCGACTCACTAGTTACAGTATATTCTTAAATTAACCCCTGCTTAGGCTAAGCCTATCTCCTTGTCTTTGGAGACTCACTAGTTACAGTATATTCTTAAATTAACCCCCGGTTAGGCTAAGCCTATCTCCTTGTCTCTGGCGACTCACTAGTTACAGTATATTCTTAAATTAACCCCTGCTTAGGCTAAGCTTATCTCCTTGTCTCTGGCGAATCACTAGTTACAGTATATTCTTAAATTAACCCCCGCTTAGGCTAAGCCTATCTCCTTGTCTCTGGCGACTCACTAGTTACAGTATATTCTTTATTTATATATCTACTGCATGTGTCTGTTTGCAGCATATTTTTCTAGCTGTTGTTGTGTCCCTGTTGATTTCCAGTTCTCCCCAATTAATTTCTGTAGTATTCACACTGCAGTCACAGCCTTTCGTCTCCTATCCAATGCTTCAACTGTTTAAAATGCATTATTATGGTTGTGGGTTGGGTTCTATGTATCACAATGATAAGCACCTCAATTATTGCAAACAATAAATAGGTTAAAGGGGCATAATAGTCGAAAAATGACAAACTATAATTCGATAGAACGTCTCATTTTAAAAGTAGCGACCCTGCACTACGGTGTGTTTAACCCCTGCAAAGGGTTAAATTCACAGTAGAAGTGCCGCTCGGGAGCTGCAGAACACTGCTGGAATCCAAGCGCTACTTTTAGTGTATGCTTAACCCCATTTGTGGTGTTAAACACACAGTCGTGCTGGATTGATAGTTATAAATATGTATTTACGCTTGTTTTAGAACACAGATATCTCTGACATTTACGAATTGTGGAGGGGTACTGTCTTTAAATATTTAGGGCCAGATTACAAGTGGTGCGCTAATGATAGCGCAGTCCACGATAAGCAGTATAGCTGGACCTTGCTAACATTAGCGCACAACGTGATATTACAAGTCCATGGCAAATTTCATTTATCAGAGATGGGTTGGCGCGGCCGACATCGCTGTAGCGCAAACTATACTTTCAATGGAGATCGAGACCACACTAACTTGTGTTGGTATTGCAAACTAAAAGTTAAAGGTTTGAGCTCAAGCAAACGACAAAACTGCGCTAGAATATTTAGCGCTTCTTGAGACCTAAAGTATAGTGTAAGGACAAACATTTTTGTCATAAAAAACATCAAAAACACATTCAAATAAAGTATTACACTGGTATATATATACTTTTTAATTCAAATATATAATTTTAATATTGATAACAATATTTTAAAAGAGATATGTGTTATGGCAAGGTGTTTGACTGGAAAGGGCTCCAATGTCTCTCTCTCTCTCTCTCTATATATATATATATATATATATATATATATATATATATATATATTTATATCCACAATAGTAAAGCACTCACACAGTCTTTTTCAAAGGTTTATTCAACACTGAAAATAGTATAATATGGATTGTGTTTAAATGCACCCTGGGCGACTGGTATAAATACAACTGTGTGCAGAGCCCTATCAAGGACTATATATATATATATATATATATATATATGTGCGCGTGTGTGTGTTTATGTGTTATATGTGTGTATATGTAATTGCATACATACCCTTTGGAGCCATTCCTATTCAAATACCATGAAACGTATTTTGAAATTAAATACTTGAAATTCCTATGTTATTCTCATAGAAGAAAATGTTCTTTTTATTTTAAAATAAATATTTCTATATACAATATATATATATATATATATATATATATATATATAAATTTATATACAATATATATGTGTATATATATATATATATATATATATATACAGAGAGTGCAGAATTATTAGGCAAATTAGTATTTTGATCACATCATCCTCTTTATGCATGTTGTCTTACTCCAAGCTGTATAGGCTTGAAAGGCTACTACCAATTAAGCATATTAGGTGATGTGCATCTCTGTAATGAGAAGGGGTGTGGTCTAATGACATAAACACCCTATATCAGGTGTGCATAATTATTAGGCAACTTCCTTTCCTTTGGCAAAATGGGTCAAAAGAAGGACTTGACAGGCTCAGAAAAGTAAAAAAAATAGTGAGATATCTTGCAGAGGGATGCAGCACTCTTAAAATTGCAAAGCTTCTGAAGCGTGATCATCGAACAATCAAGCGTTTCATTCAAAATAGTCAACAGGGTCGCAAGAAGCATGTGGAGAAACCAAGGCGCAAAATAACTGCCCATGAACTGAGAAAAGTCAAGCGTGCAGCTGCCAAGATGCCACTTGCCACCAGTTTGGCCATATTTCAGAGCTGCAACATCACTGGAGTGCCCAAAAGCACAAGGTGTGCAATACTCAGAGACATGGCCAAGGTAAGAAAGGCTGAAAGACGACCACCACTGAACAAGACACACAAGCTGAAACGTCAAGACTGGGCCAAGAAATATCTCAAGACTGATTTTTCTAAGGTTTTATGGACTGATGAAATGAGAGTGAGTCTTGATGGGCCAGATGGATGGGCCCGTGGCTGGATTGGTAAAGGGCAGAGAGCTCCAATCCGACTCAGACGCCAGCAAGGTGGAGGTGGAGTACTGGTTTGGGCTGGTATCATCAAAGATGAGCTTGTGGGGCCTTTTCGGGTTGAGGATGGAGTCAAGCTCAACTCCCAGTCCTACTGCCAGTTTCTGGAAGACACCTTCTTCAAGCAGTGGTACAGGAAGAAGTCTGTATCCTTCAAGAAAAACATGATTTTCATGCAGGACAATGCTCCATCACACGCGTCCAAGTACTCCACAGCGTGGCTGGCAAGAAAGGGTATAAAAGAAGAAAATCTAATGACATGGCCTCCTTGTTCACCTGATCTGAACTCCATTGAGAACCTGTGGTCCATCATCAAATGTGAGATTTACAAGGAGGGAAAACAGTACACCTCTCTGAACAGTGTCTGGGAGGCTGTGGTTGCTGCTGCACGCAATGTTGATGGTGAACAGATCAAAACACTGACAGAATCCATGGATGGCAGGCTTTTGAGTGTCCTTGCAAAGAAAGGTGGCTATATTGGTCACTGATTTGTTTTTGTTTTGTTTTTGAATGTCAGAAATGTATATTTGTGAATGTTGAGATGTTATATTGGTTTCACTGGTAAAAATAAATAATTGAAATGGGTATATATTTGTTTTTTGTTAAGTTGCCTAATAATTATGCACAGTAATAGTCACCTGCACACACAGATATCCCCCTAAAATAGCTAAAACTAAAAACAAACTAAAAACTACTTCCAAAAATATTCAGCTTTGATATTAATGATTTTTTTGGGTTCATTGAGAACATGGTTGTTGTTCAATAATAAAATTAATCCTCAAAAATACAACTTGCCTAATAATTCTGCACTCACTGTATATATATATATATATATATATTCATATAGATATTTAGGTATAGATACACAGTATATTTTACAAAGAATATTCATATAGATAGATAAAAATATATATATTTTTTAAAAAGGGACATTTTCTTTTATGTAGAGCACAGGAGCTTTAGCGCAGTTGATCTAGAGCAGTGTTGGGTTAGTGTGAGCGATAAATAATCGTTTTTTTCAGTGCGTCCCAGTCTATAGGGGGAAGAATTTAGCTCGGTCTTGATATCTGAAGTCCTGAAGTTAGCGCGCCTGAATCTTTTGCTTGCTCACTCACTTTTTACTTTCAACTTGTAATACCAGCGCTATTACAGCTGCTCCAAATTTTTATTTTTCTACAATATATGCTGATTTGCAAAAATGCCTCTAATAAAAGTTATTAACAGTTTTGTGATGACTCTTACTGCACATGCAACCAGGTGAGAATACAGTGGTATGCTGGGTGCCATGCATCCATTTCTTGTGCAGTGGAGATGTCACAGTAAGTGTCAGTGCGTGCACTCAGAGCCTGCATGAGACAGGAACGTACATGTATGTGATCACCACAATCTCAAAAATAATAATAATAATAATAATTATTATTAAATGGATACTAAACCCAAAATGTTTCTTTCATGATTCAGATAGAGAATGCACTTTTAAGCAACTTTCTATTTTACTCCTATTATCAACTATTCTTTGTTCTCTTGCTATCTTGACTTGAAAAAGCAGTACTGTAAGCTTTAGAGCCAGCCCATTTTTTGTTCAGAACCTGGGTAGCACTTGCTGATTGGTGGCTAAATGTAGCAAACCAATCAGCAAGCGCTACCCAGGTGCTACTAACCTTACATTACTGCTTTTTCAAATCAAGACAACATGAGAACAAAGAAAAATTCATAATAGGAGTAAAATAGAAAGTTGCTTAAAATTGCATGTTCTATCTGAATCATGAAAGAAAAAAATTGGGTTTAGTGTCTCTTTAATAGCATTTATTAGTGCCAACAAATTATACAGTGCTGAGTACATAATTGGGGTATTCAGTAACTTTAATTAGATTTGCAATTAAAATTGATATAGGAGGAGGATCGTCCTCCTCTAAAGAGCTTACAATCTAGATGATAGAGGTGAATGAGAGAAACTTTTATTAAATATCACCCTGCTGTTTGCCCTTCCATATACCCTTGTTCTGGATGTAGCATATATAAATGCCGATCTATGTGAAAAAAAAAAACGACCTATCTATCTTTGTGCTTGTTGTTTAGAAGGAAAATAGAACATACAAAGATTATGAAATATAAGTAACAAGAAGAAGATATTGTAATTAGATGGGGATAGTATGGACAGGACACCTTGGAAATACTGGTCAAAGATCCTTTTCCTGGGTGTAGAGTGATTTTGGGTAGATCTGATGCTTAGAGGTAGTTTGTTCCAAAGATTTGTTCCTACTAGTAATGATAATCTCCTATATTCCTTTCTGTGTTTATTGTAAGCTGTGTTCAGTGATTGGTGGTGCACTTTATGGGAATATATCTTACTGATACTGATGACCACTTTTGTGGAAAGTTTTCCTGTTATGTGATCATGATTGTTGTCTCCTATGGTTTGTTTGGAGCTGAAGTATTTAGTAAAACCTGTAAAGATTGTTTTAAGGTAGTCTGGCTTACTTACGTATAGAATGTGCTTAAAGGAATATGGCTGCATCTCACTGACGAGGCCCTATGAAGGCGGAAACGATTGGGGTTGCCATGTTCCAGAGAGGGATTCCCTGGTATTTCGGGTCTAGACTGACCTTGCTAGATGGGGACACACTGATATACTTGGTAAAATTTCAATATAGGCCTAAAAGAGGCTGCTCCCAGGTGGCAAATCGCTATAGAACAAGCTATTGAGCTGTTATTCGTTCTTGAGAGAACGCTTCTCTTTCATTATGTATTACTTATATATAGAGCCTTGTTACTAATAATTAATGAGGGTGCATTAGAGATACCCATAGTTTTAATATATTCTGTGTCTAATTGGTGTGGTATTCATTGGATCATCCATAGCATTCATAACTCTGAGTGTATGTTTGCTTCAATTTGCAGCTTAAAAGGACATTCTAATATAGAAAGATATTTATTTATTGACACCCCCTGCTAGCGGCCGATTGGCCGTGAATCTGCAGGGGGCGGTATTGCACCAGCAGTTCACAAGAACTGCTAGTGCAATGATAAATGCCGACAGCGTATGCTATAAAGATGACATAATATGATTTGCCAAAGTTACCTAAGGCTAGAGTTGTGCTCACACCAATAGCCACTCTTAAATCCAAATCTTGGCCAAATAAAAATAAAGAAATTATACATTTTATATTAATATTTTGTAGATATGTGCATGGTGAAAAAATTCGGATCGATTCGGAATTTTTCGAATTTCGGTTCGGATCGATTCGAATTCGGAAAATTTTGAATCGATTCGGTTCGGATTAGTTTCGGATTCATTCGGATTCGAAGAAATTTGGCTGGATTCGGTTCAGAAATTTGGAATTTCGGTAAGTGTTAGGTGGGATTAGACTAGTATTATGTACTGTATATTAGGTGTAACCCATAGCAGAGTGATATAACCTAATATACTGTACAATACTAGTGTAATACATGGCCATCCGAATTTACCGAATAAATCCGAACTAATTCGGATTTATTCGGTAAATTCGGCAGTATTTTAATTCATAAATTCGGTTCGATCCGGATCTCCGAATTTGCAGAATTTTCCGAATTTCCAAATCGAACCAAACCGAATTGCACATATCTAATATTTTGTTTAAATAAAATTATAAAAAAAAATTACTATTTTTTTCCTGCCTTTGTCTTTTGTTTTTTATTTTTGTGTTCTAAAATGAAAATAATTGTCTATATTTATTTAAAACAAGTATTACATTTCTGATTACAGTACTGTACTATGTTTCTGAGGGTACTATGTATACAAAATAATTGAAAATGATATAAAACTACCTTTATGTTACACAAATAATCTGTATAATGTAATATTGTATAAATGACATAAGATAATGGGGCCAAATTATCATTGTGGGAGCAGACATGATCCGATATAGCGGATCATGTCCACTGCACATCGATAAATGCCGACAGCATACGCTCTCGGCATTTTTCATTGCACCAGCAATGTGAACTGCTGGTGCAATACCGCCCCCTGCAGATTTGCAGCCGCTAGCAGGGGTGTCAATTAATCTGATCGTATTGGATCCGGTTGATTTCTTTTTTTTAAAGTATTTATTTAATGATAACGTACACACAGTCATCTTGTTACAAGCCTTGAAACAAAAATACAAACAATATTGTTTACAGCGGAGAGACAAATCTTAACAAATTAAAGAGCATTTAAGCCAATGACAATGATTTGTAAATAGGAAAAAAAAAGAGAAAAGAAGCACAACTTAAAAATAGAAAATACAATGATGTCTCTCAAGGGGGTGTGGCCAAGGAAAGTTATAGCTTGTGTGTCACATAATTTGAGTTTATCCTAGGAATATATAAAGCTAATCTCTATAAGGACGTAAATACCTAGGAATCTATCCTAGGGTTAAACATAGTTTTAAGTGATGTCACTACGGGGGGGGGAGGGAAGGGGAAAAGCGTAGAGAAGGAAGACACAGAAAAAAAGAAGAAGGAGAGAGAGGAAAAAAAAAAAATGCATTGCCCCCCAACCCTCTCTGCTCTTTCACTATTCGACCCAGGATGCTGGGTATCTGCCCGCATTAATCAATTCAAGCATGTAGGCCGATTGGCTAAGTGGCTTAATTAACTGCTGCTGTGCCTGAACAGGGAGTGACAATATTACTAGGCCCCATTTTTCTAGGAATCTCTTTATATGAACCTCATTATACTTAGATATTGCATATTGTTCCACCATACATTGTTTCAATACTTCTTTTTTGAATTTTATGAAAGAAGGGAGGTGGGAGAGCTTCCAAGATGTCAGAATCGCATTCCTAGCCAATAGAATTACGGTATTAATTAGCTTATAGTTCTTTTGCTGTTGTGAAAATTCAACTAAGAAAATGACCATTTGGGCCTCTAGCCTAATTTCTGCATCTAAAATTTTATTCAACCAGAACTGTATTTTCAGCCAGAACTGCTGAACTTTGGGGCATAACCAGATACAATGTAAGAGATTTGCTTGTTGAGCCTGACATTTCCAACATCCAGTAACTTTTCTATACCATTTAGATAATTTGTCAGGGGTAATATATGTAGCATAAATCATTTTTAAATGCCTTTCGCGCCATGCTAAGGCATTTCCTGTTTTATTCAACAAGTTCAGGCTTACTTGGATTTGTCGGGGCCTAAGCTCTGGAAAGGTATTATTCCAAATAGATACTATTTTCTCCAGTTGGGCCTCGTGTTTAGAGAGCGACATCAACCGATAGAATAAGGAAATTGACGAAGCCCCGCTAGTATATTGATTCATTAAACTCCTTAACGGGGGATATGTCCAGTTCGAGCCAAATTTAAGTTTAAGATCTGTAATGTAATGCTTTATTTGCAAATACGCAAAGTGATCGGTTTGAGGAAGCTCATACTCTGCTCTAATGTCGAGGAATGATCTAATTATTATACTGGGAGTAACTAGCTGTTTTAAAGAGGTCAGCCCTTTCAATTTCCACCTCTCAAAAACCTTATATGTGAAACCTGGAGCAAATCCTGGGCATCCCTGAATTGGGAGATATTCCGAAACAAATGGGGTTGTGCCAATTTCTACACAGAACTTCTGCCATGCCAGGATCACATTTTTAAACGTCGGCATTTTAGCAATTCGCGGAGGCAGTTGTGGAATTGGGCAATGTAGAAGAGCTTTTAAGTTAAATGGGTGGACAAGGTTTGCCTCCCCAGCAAAAACAGTAAAAAATTCCTTCTCTGAGATCCAATCAGCCGCCAGTTTTGCAATTGAAGCAATATTATAGTGGGTAATATTCGGGAAAGCAAGGCCCGCCGATTCTTTAGAAAGTGATAGTGCACTTAAAGCAATTCGAGGTCTTTTCCCTTTCCAGAGGAATTCGTTGGATGTTCGGTTAAATAATTTTATGTCTGCCTTATGTAAAAGTGAGGGTATATTTTGGAGAAGGTATATTAACTTAGGTAAAAGTATGATTTTAATAAGCATTATCCGTGCTGAAAGAGAAATAGGAAGCAAGGCCCAGTCATTCAATTTCAGCTTACAATAATTGAAAAATTTAACATAATTCAACTCATACCATTCGTGAGAAGATTTTGACAATGTTATTCCTAAATATTTTATTTGAGTGACTTCTCTAAATGGGTGATCTAGTGCATGGCAGGCAGTTCTGTGTATCCATAGTAGTTCGGATTTTTGGAGATTAATTTTGTAGCCAGAGAATGACGCAAATATTTGCACTGACTCTAATAGCTTAGGAAGGCTTTCTTTTAACCCAGATAGGAAAAGGAGTAAATCGTCCGCATACAGGGCAAGAACATATTTTTGATTACCAATCTGGATACCTTCTAGCTGTTGCCTAAGGAAAATCGCCAGTGGTTCTAATGATATATTGAAGAGGATAGGCGAAAGGGGGCATCCCTGCCTAGTACCTCTCTGTAACATAAAACGATCCGTAATAGTACCATTGATAAAGATTGCTGAGGATGGACTGTTATAAATAGCCTTGATCAAATTTATGAAGTTTCCGAAAAAGCCAAACTTTTCCAGGGCCGCAAAGAGATGGTCCCAACAGATATAGTCGAAAGCCTTTTCGGCGTCGACTGTTAGGATAGCAGCATCTTCTTTTTTTAATACTTTCTTATTATTCCGCAGGTAGTCCAGAACCAGCATAACCTTACGAATATTTTTTGTCGGGCTTCTCCCCATCATGAAACCAGCCTGATTATCATGTATAATATTATTTAAATGGGGGGGCAATCTTTTTGCAATTATGGACGTAAGAAGTTTATAATCAAAATTTAATAGGGAAATAGGTCGATATGAAGAAGGAGTTTCAGGATCTTTTTCTTTTTTAAGAACTAAAGCTATATTAGATGTCGCAAAATACTGGGAACATGGGATATCTGCGGAATAATAAGAATTAAATAGCTTATGTAAGATAGGAGCTATTTGATCTGTAAGGATCTTATAGAATTCGGCAGGGAGCGAGTCGGGGCCGGGGGCTTTATTAAGTTTGGCAGTTGTAATACCAGAAAGAATTTCTTGTGTAGAGATCGGAGCATTAAGTTGATTAATTATCTCCTGTGGCAATTTAGGTATCTTAACATTATCCCAGAACCTCTCTTTTGATTCTATATTGGGAGGTTCAGCTTTATAAAGATTTTTAAAGAAGTCTGTAAACGTATGTTGAATGTCGTGGTTGGAGGTAAATCTGTTTTTCCCAGATCTAATTGCGGTGATATAGTTAGAAGATCTCTTTTTAGTGATTTTAACGAGATATTTTGCTGCTTTCCCTGAGTAGCCACCATAAAGTGATTTCTTTCTAATGTCTTCAGATATCATTTGTTGTTTAAGAAAGATATCCCTTTGTGTTTTTAAATTTGTATATTTTTCTCCAAGCTTTTTGGAGGGAACAGCTATGAACGCGTTGTATGCGTTCCTCACACTATTAGAGAGTTGGATTTCTTTCTGTAAAATTTTCTTTTTAAGGGCACACATGTAAGCCTTGATCTCCCCACGTAACACAGCTTTTCCAGTCTCCCAGAGTATTTCTGGCTTGTCCTTATAGTCATGGTTATAACTCTCAAATTCCCTCCATTTGTTAGCTAACCAGTTTTGGAAATGAAGGTTACTATGTAAATGGTTGGGAAAGAAAAAATTGTTATTCGGTCTGGGTGTGAGAGATTTAGAATTAAGTTCTAAAGCTATCACTGCGTGGTCAGAAAGAACTATATCTTTAATATCGGCCTTTACCTCCTTGCCACTTAAGTTTTCAGAAATTAAAAACATGTCTATGCGCGACAATGCTTGATGTCCTTTGGATAGACATGTAAAAGCTTTAACATCTGGGTTCAGGCTTCTCCAGATGTCATATACACCTACTTTATGACAGAATTTTTGTAGTGTTCGTGTTTTCTTAACTCGCATAGTACTTTTAGATCTACTTAGTCTGTCTAAATTGGGGTACGCTGTTAAATTGAAATCCCCTCCAATCACCAGATTGCGTCCGCTATATACTACTAATTCTGATGCTAAGTCCTCCCAAAACCTAACATCAGGTTGGTTGGGGCCATAAATGTTACAGAGAATAAAAGAGCTCTTCTCTATTTCAATGTCAAGAATTTGATAACGGGCCTCTGGATCAATTTGGCTCTTATTTATTTTATATTTTAAATTTTTGTTAATCAATATTGCCACTCCTTTCTTCCTAGCCTGTGACGGAGCAGCGACCACCTCCCCCACCCATCTAGATTTGAGTTTGTCAATTTCATGGCTTTTTAGATGAATCTCTTGAAGCAAAGCTATACCAGGCTTATGTGATCCCAATAATTTTATTACAGCTTTCCGTTTGATAGGTGAAGTAATTCCACCTACGTTCCAGGAAAGAATTTTAATCGACCCTATATCCGATCCAATTTTACTAAGCTATTGCAAAACATTTTATAACCAGCCATCAATTTATAAAGTAACAAGCGATCATAAGCCATAAAATATATTAAAGCAAGAGAGCAGAGGGGTAGGAAGGGTGTAGAAGAAAAGAAGAAAAAAAAAGAAAGAGAGAGGGAGAGAGGGGAAAAGAAAAAAAAAAAAAAAAAAAAATTTTTAAAAAGGGATAAAGAAAAGCAGGCCCCCCCCCCGTTTACATACCAAAAGTAAAAATACATCTTTACATGCATACTCTTGAAAAGACCTTCTTTTCAACAATGATTTTACAATAAAAAAATTGCTCATGTTCCAACATAAAAATGACTTCAGTCAATCAAACCAATCTTTAACGTTCAAGGAATACCATTATCTAAACAAAACTTCTGCGCTTCTACAGTATTATTTAGTATACTTGTTTGACCCTCAATAATCATGATTAATCTTGCCGGATAGACAAGCCTAACATTATAGTTTGCTTTCATAAGTCGAGAACAGAAGGGAGACATTTCTTTCCTCTTATTCGTAGTTTCGGAGGAAAAATCTTGAAAGATTAATACTTTTTGTTGCTCTAATATTAATGGATTAGCTTTTCTGTAGTATTTAAGAATATTAATCTTGTCCTGGAAGTTTAGCATTTTAACCAATATGGGTCTGGGTCTAGTAATACCTTCAGAATTTTGCCGTATTGGACCCACTCTGTGGGCTCTTTCAATAATCATTGGTATCGGGGGGGCTGGCATTTTTAATAATTGAGGGAGTTTAATTGAAATGAAATCAACTAGATCTGAGTATTCTGTAGATTCGGGAAGACCAATAATTCTTAAATTGTTCCGCCGCGAGCGGTCCTCTAGGTCCTCTAATTTGGCTTGTAATAGAGCTATTTGAGACCCAGATTCTTTATTGGACTGCTCACATTTATATAGTCTATCTTCAGAGTCTGAAATTCGAGTCTCAATTTCCTCCAATCGAGCTGTAAACTGCCTCACTTCCAGCACAATATTATTTATATCTTGTTTGATTTCTTGTTTAACAACCTCTAATTGCGGGGAGATCATCCTTGAAATCTGCTCAACTAATTCAGAAAAATCAGAATTTGGGGCTATACCATTATATTGTTCTTGTGGAACTAATAAGGAGCTCTCAGATAATTTCGTAGCTTTCTTGTCTTTATGTTTGGGAGGCATAGCCGGAGATGTTTGTTTATGTTGTGTAACAAATCTATCCATGTATGGTGTGCTTTTTGCTCAAGAAAAAAAAAAAAAAAAAAAAAAAAAAGGGGGGGGAAGGGGGGGGGGGTTTGAAGATGTGGGGAGACTCCGACTGTCACTTACTATCCGTCAATGTGACAGAATACAAATATCGTGGGTGAAGACTTGTTAATGTGCAGGACTTAAAATGAAAATGTGGTGTGTGCAAAAATAGGTAAATAAATCAGTGACTAAGAAGATAATAAAAAAAAAAAAAAAAAGAGGGAAGATGTGAAAAAAAAGTAAAAGTATGATTCCAACTGTCACTTGGTTTCCCTAAGTGTGGCAAAGGATATTGTCATAAATGAGGGCATGTGATGAAGTGTGATAATTAAATGAAAATGTGAAATGTGAAAGGGGAGAGAAAAAAAAAAAAAAAAAAAGGGAAGAACTTCCTTTAAAAAGTCGTATCCAAGTTCTCTAACCCAAAAATGAACTGCTTAAATGTTCTTATATTTGTAACTCATGTTGCAATATTATCAGTGCTTACTACCACTAACCACTAACCAGCTTGCCTAATTTCCTTTTATCACAGCATTATCTATCTTAACTCAGATTACTATCAACCTAAGAAAACTGTTAAAAATAGATCTGAGGACTCTCTTAAATATCCGATGGTCTTGCTTGCCCTGTCTCCAGGACACTCTTATAGTCCATTAACAATTGACCATTTCATCCCAAAAAGAGGAGAGAAAAAAAAAACAAAAAAAAAAAACAGGATGATGTAACTTTAGCGGACTACCAAGCACACTGTTCAATGTTCATGTAGATAGAAAAAAAAAAAGAAAAAACACAAAAAAAAACAGAAAAAACAGTCTTAGGTGTAGTCCACTTAATAACCAGACACAAAGTCCACTTAATAACCAGACACAAAGTCATACAGCAATAAATACTTCTTTAGAGATCCAATCTTCCTGTGTTAAACTTCCTTCACTTTAGCCCTCTTAGGGCGAATACAAGGCTTAATATCTGAATGTGTATCCGCAGTAGGGAACAATATTAGTGACAGTGTTATAGTCCTGCTCTGTAACAGTGTTGTGGGGCACACGTGCTGAGTTTTCTTCTTGAGCTTCTATTTAGGGTAAAGGATAGCCTAAAGGGTACCATTAAAAGTTGATACAGAACTTCGGTCAAACTGTATGGTAATATCCCTTAAATAGAGGTTGATGCCAAGGTTATGTTCTTGCCCTGAATCAGGGTCCTGGGAGCTGTTACTAGGCTATCAGAGTATTAGATCCTTTTCCCATAGCGAATTTATTAATAAGGGCCCTATGTTCATTATCCTCAGTGGCCGGGCTTATTGCAAAACTACATAGCCCCGGGTAAAAGCCGGACCCTTTAATAATGGGGGTATCAGGGCCAGTGTTCCTACCCTGTATCAGGGTCCTGGGAACTGCTGTTCACTTTCTAATACCAAATTTCTTTTTACAGCCTTTAAATGTAGTCTGAGAGTCCCAAAAGAGTGACACTACTGTCAGCCCATGAGTAACTTATTATGCGATGTAACTAATGGAAATAATCTGGTAGCGGATCTTAAGAGCACTTTTCCCAGCTTTAAGTCTCTCCAAAGCAGGCCACTATTCACACTGTTCTGTTATAACTTTATGTAGCACGTACACCGCTATTCTTTAGTGGGATATAGCCAAACGAATATAGCCCCAATAATGAGCATAAACAGACAGGGGGGCCCAGGCAGTATAAGTCTTTTAGTACTCACGACCAAGCTTCCGATATAACGATTGTTAAATCTTCTCACTGAGTGCCTTTTCTTGCAAGATAGCCCTGAGAGAGATGAATACCGGACTCTGCTGCACGTCCCGAGAGCTTTCTCATGCAGTTCCACTCACTGCGGACCCCTCACAGGTTGAATTGTGTAAGAAAGGAAGGTAGACGCCGCGCCAGGGCGGCAGTGCTTCCACAACGAAGCCGCTTCTGTCTTGTGACTTCGGTCACGCTAGTAGCCTTAGGCCAAATCTCCGGTCTGCAGGGAAGGATTGCAGCACAAGGAGGGATAGCGTTGGGGCGATGTAGCAGGCCCTGTGTTTTCGACGCGCGAAGCAGCAACCAACCACCTCGCTCCGCCTCCAAACCGGAAGTCCCGGTTGATTTCTGCCGATGTCTATCCACCTCCTCAGAGCAGGCGGACAGGTTATGGAGCAGCGGTCTTTAGACCGCTGCTTCATAACTTGTGTTTCCGGCAAGCCTGAAGGCTCGCGGGAAACACGGGGCATCAAGCTACATACGGAGCTTGATAAATATGCCTCAATGTTGTTAACATTTGGTCCCATCCCCTCTCCAAATTGTACCATTTCAAAGATGGAAATATTCCAAAATCCAAACCTTTTCCGGCATCCTGGGGAAAATAGCTACCTTGTCGAAATTTGCTACCTCGACGTGCGCATGCTCACAATTCCGTAATCCCACCGCACATATGTTCAAAAAGAATGCGTGGAATGCGATTATCTAATCACCAGCACGCATGTGCAGATGCATTTAGCAAATCTTGACGACCGCTGATTGGCTGTAACTGCCGATGGGGGACTTCCTAACTAACACAATAACCCAGAGGTTCACTTGAGGTGGATGCCAGAGTATTGGCCGGGACCCTTCTTGAACCCAGCAGGTGTAGGCAAAAAAGATAGTGAAGATGGGGGAATTACAGTGAGGCGAATATATGTGGGATTAACAAGTATACAATGGAAGCAGCAGATCAGTTCCCTTGTCAATATTTCCTACCTGCATCTGCGCATGCTGGTGATTACATAATCGCACTCTACACATTCCTTTCAAACATATGTGGAGTGCGATTACGTAATTGTGAGCATGCGCACGTCCAGGTAGCAAATCTCGACAAGGTAGCTATTTTCGACAGAATATTGGTCCCAAGCTAACGCTCATGCAAGAACTGGTTTGTTCATTTGCGAATATATATGAGTTTTTTGTCCATGAGTGTGTCTGTCAGTAGATATATGTTATACATTTCTGCACATACACTGCATATCTACAGTGATTCATCTCTCTGCTTCAGTACAGTCTGTGCAAAATACTAAAAATAGCTTCTGATACAATGTTGTACTGTACTGTTCCAATTCTATTCTTTTACTTTAATAATGTGCTTCTGTATAGTTTGTGGATATTTCAGAGTTTTTTTGTTAGGTGTTACATAACCAGAAGAACAGGATGATAGATTAACACTTTCTGTTTGATTTTGTATTTTTTATGACCAGATCCCTTGGTGGTCTTTCAAAATTCACCCACCGATTGTCATTAAAGGAAAAATCTAATAAGAAAAATGATGGTGAATTGGGAGATCTGGAGCAACCCCAGTTCAGACAGAGATCACTGAGCATTGAATGGTAAGGCTGTGAGCTGACACCTTTACCCTTAGGATATTCAATATCAAACAGCTGACATAAAGGGACGTAAAGTCCATAAAGAAAATACATTAATATGTTTGAACATTGTATTACAGATCTATAGCTTGTATATGGTTATCCATTTAACCTTTGCAAAGGGGTTAAACTTATAGTTAAAGTCAGCTCTAGAGCATCAGTGCAGTACTAGGAGCTAGTTGAACAGATCTGATGAGTCAATGGCAAGAAACATAGGTGTGTAGCCAACAATCATCAGCTAGCTCCAGCGGTACACTGACACTCCGTAGCCTGCCTATGTATGCTTTTCAACAAAAGGTACCAACAACAAAAACATGTCAATCCATGTTCTGTTTAAACCATGAAAGTTTTAATTTTTGAGTTTCATGTCCCTTTAAGAGCCCTATTCAAATGAGAATGATTTCACATGAATAGATATATGTATTCATAACATGGACTGAAGTTATGGTGGATGTCTGTCTGTCCAACTAATTCAGACAGAACGTACAATTTAAAAAAAAGTTTCCAAATTACTTCTATTATCAAATTTGCTTCATTCTCATGGTATTCTTTGTTGAAGAGATACCTAGGTAGGTAGTTTGCATGTGTCTGAAGCACTACATTGCAGGAAATAGGGCTGCCATATAGTGCTCTTCCAAATGTATAACATTCTTTCAAATCTGCTGCCATATAGGGGCCGATTTATCAAGCTCCGTATGTCCCCTTGTTTCTAAAGACCGCGGCTCCATAACCTGTCCGCCTGCTCTGAGGCCGCGGACAGAAATCAACCCGATCGAATCCGATAGGGTTGATTGACACCCCCTTCTAGCGGCTGATTGCTGGAACTGCTGGTGCAATGATAAATGCAGAGAGCGTATGTTATCGGCATTTATCAATGTGCGGCAGACATGATACACTACATCGTATCATGTCTGCTCGCACATTAATAAATATACCGCATAGTGCTGACGGTACATGCACGCTCCTGAGCTTACCTCTCTGCTTTTCAACAAAGATTCCAAGAGAATAAAGAAAGTTTCATACTAGAAGCAAATTGGAAAGTTGTTTAAAATTGCATGCGCTATGTGAAATTTTGAAAGAAAAAGTTTGCGTTTAATTTCTCTTTAAAGTATGAAAGTATGCACAAGAAGAAGAGCGTATGGCTATCTTTTATTTAAAGGCACATTAGTTTGCTAGAGCAGTTTAATCTCATTTACTTGGTGCCATCAGTATAATAAAAATACCCTAGAGTATCTCTTGGTGACTGTTACAAATGGATACAGATAGATTAGACAGAGGGGCCCATTTATCAAGCTCTGGAAGGAGCTTGAGGGCCCGTGTTTCTGGCGAGCGATCAGGTTGATTGACACCCCCCTGCTGGCAGCCGATTGTCCGCAAATCTGCAGGGGGCGGCGTTGCACCAGCAGCTCACAAGAGCTGCTGTTGCAATGCTGAATACGGAAAGCGTATTGCTCTCCGCATTCAGATCAGGTCTGCACTGCCGGATCAGGTCCGCCAGACCTTTGATAAATATCCCCCAGAGACTGAAGTCACACACATATGACCACCAATCAAAAAAGTAATTTGCTTTAGTGATCCACAGTGTAATGCTTTTTACATCATTTTAAAGTATGTAAAAAAAAACAAGCAGATAGAAAAATGTGATTTATATTTTTTATGTGATTTTACAAACATATAAGTTAGAGCAAATGTCCGTAGTATAGATCGAAACTAATCTAGAGAAGTCTTCAGGGAGCCAGTTCTTTTTCATTTCTGCTATACTAATCTACACTGGCAGAGCTCCAAAACTTGATCATTTATCTCTATAGCATAATGTACGGATTAGAGACTTTGGCCGTAATGAACACTAACGTCATTAACTGTTATTGACATTAAGGAGTATACTGTATTTATGAAGCAGCCGTTGCTGCTTATTCTGCCGGAAATGTAAGTTAAGAAGCAGTTGCTCCTCTGAGGTGGCGGACAGCAATCAGGCCAATTAGATACGGTCGGGATGATTGACACTCCCTGCTAGCGGCCGCGAATGTGCAGGGGCGGCATTGCACAAGCATTTCACCAGAAATGCTTGTGCAATGTTAAATGCCGACAGTGTATGCTGTCGGCATTTAGTGATGTCAGGCAGACATGATCCGCTACAGCGGATAATGTCCATCCGACATTTGTTCAATCTACCCCATAGTGTAAAAATAAGAAGCTTTGTTTTGTTAAAGTATTATTTTTTTTAACAAATATCCTTCTTTTACTCTGAGGCCCATTTATCAAGCTTCGAATGGAGCTTGAGGGCCCGTGTTTCTGGCAAGTCTTCAGACTCGCCAGAAACGCAAGTTATGGAGCAGCGGTCTAAAGACCGCAGCTCCATAACCCTGTCCGCCTGCATTGATAAGGCGGACAGAGATCGCCACAATTCAACCCGATCGAGTACGATTGGGTTGATTGACACCCCCCTGCTGGCGGACAATTGGCCGCGAGTCTGCAGGGGGCGGCGTTGCAACAGCGGATCACAAGAGCTGCTGGTGCAATGCTGAATACGGAGAGCGTATTGCTCTCCGCATTCAGTGAGGTCTGTCGCACCTGATCCGCACTGTCAGATCAGGTCCAACAGACCTTTGTTAAATAGGCCTCTTTGTGCTTAATGCCTTTGAAGGAATCTAAGTAGACACTGAAGGGAAGATCTGTGCTTAGGAGACACCTGATGTCTCTGAGTGGGCTACAAATATAATTATTGCTAAAACTGAAGGAAAGACCTGTGCTTTGAGGAGGTCTGTAATGTCCTGTTGGACATAAACCCCAATATTTTGCTTTTGTGATTCTAATGGGGCATATCATTTTACACAACTTTCCAATTGACTTATTTTATCTAATTTGCCTCGTTCTCTTGGTATCCATTGTTTAAAAGCATACCTAGGTAGGCTCAGGAGCTAACTGCTCATTGATGGCTGCACATATATGCCTCAATTGGCTTCCCAATGTGTTCAGCTAGCTCCCAGTAGTGCATTGATGCTCCTTCAAGAAAGGATACCAAGAGAATAAAGCAAAATTGATCATAAAATAAATTGGAAAGTTATTTACAAATGTGTGCTTTATCTGAATAATGAAATAAACATTTTCAGTTGCATGTCCCTTTAAGCACAGCTACAAGTATAGATGTAAGGGAAGATCTGTACTTTGGAAAGGGTCTCCTGTCTCCTCGTAGGCTTAAACCATAAATAGAGGTAGAACTAAATAAATAACTTTAGATGAAATTAAAAGCCTAGAAGAGCAGGATGAGGAATCTTTGGATAAGGATGCTAGAGGGAAAATATTTATGATCTGTGTGATGCAATAGTTGTTTTTACCTGCTTTTTTGTATATTTCTATTTTTTCCATTATAGTAAATTGTTAATATATGCAAATTATCATGCCATTTTATAATTAATTAGTTTCTTAATATCAGCATATACAGAAAAAGATCAATATTGCATGACTTACGGCTAGATTACGAGTCTTGCGTTATGAGTAAAAAAGCAGCGTTAAGCCTCATAACGCTGCTTTTTAACTACCGCTGGTATTACGAGTCTTGCAGATTTAGGGGCACTGCACACTTTTATGGCCTTACCGCAAATCAACTCACGCAATTTGCGTATAGTCTATTTTCAATGGGACTTTCGAAGCTCCGGTATTAAGAGCTTGTCCCGTGAGGCCAAAAAGTGAGCGGTACAGCCTATCCCGCAAGATTCATAACGCATTCTAAAGTCAGTAGTTATGAGTTTTACACTACAAAGCGTAGCATAAAACTCATAACTAAAGTGCTAAAAAGTACACTAACACCCATAAACTACCTATTAACCCCTAAACCGAGGCCCTCCCGCATCGCAAACACTAACATTAAATTATTAACCCCTAATCTGTCGCTCCAGACATCGCCGCCACTAGAATAAACATATTAACCCCTAAACCGCCGCACTCCACCTCGCAAACATTAGCCAAATATTATTAACCCGTAATCTGCTGTCCCTAACATCGCCCCCACCTACCTACATTTATTAACCCCTAATCTGCCGCCCCCAACGTCGCCACCACTATATTAAATTTATAAACCCCTAAATCTTAGTCTAACCCTAACCCTAACACCCCCTAATTTAAATATAATTAAAATAAATATAAATAAAAATTACTATCATTACCTAAATAATTCCTATTTAAAACTAAATACCTATAAAATAAACCCTAAGCTAGCTACAATAGAACTAATAGTTACATTGTATCTAGCTTAGGGTTTATTTTTATTTTACAGCAAGTTTGTATTTAACTAGGTAGACTAGTTAGTAAATAGTTATTAACTATTTACTATCTACCTAGTTAAAATAAATACAAATTGACCTGTAAAATAAAACCTAACCTAAGTTACACTAACACCTAACACTACCCTACAATTAAATAAATTCCCTAAATTAAATACAATTAACTAAATTCAAAACAATTACCTAAATTACAAAAAAAACATTAAATTACACAAAATAAAAAACAAATTACAAGATATTTAAACTAATTACACCTAATCTAATAGCCCTATCAAAATAAAAAAGCCCCCCCAAAATAAAAAAAACCATAGCCTAAACTAAACTACCAATAGCCCTTAAAAGGGCCTTTTGTGGGGCATTGCCCCAAAGAAATCAGCTCTTTTACCTGAAAAAAATACAAACAACTCCCAAACAGTAAAACCCACCATCCACACAACCAACCCCCCAAAATAAAACCCTAACTAAAAAAACCTAAGCTCCCCATTGCCCTGAAAAGGGCATTTGGATGGGCATTGCCCTTAAAAGGGCATTTAGCTCTATTGCGGCCCAAAGCCCTAACCTAAAAATAAAACCCACCCAATAAACCCTTAAAAAAACCTAACACTAACCCCTGAAGATCCACTTACAGTTTTGAAGATCCAACATCCATCCTCAACGAAGCCGGGAGAAGTCCTCAACGAAGCCGGAAGAAGTCTTCTACCAAGCGGCAAGATGTCCTCAATGAAGCCGGCAGTAGTGGTCCTCCAGACGGGCAGAAGTCTTGACCCAGACGGCATCTTCTATCTTCATCCTTCCGATGCGGAGCGGCTCCATCTTCAAGACATCCGGCGCGGAGCATCCTCTTCAATCGACGGCTTCTTGCTGAATGAAGGTTTCTTTAAATGACGTCATCCAAGATGGCGTCCCTTAGATTCTGATTGGCTGATATCATTCTATCAGCCAATCGGAATTAAGGTTGAAAAAATCCTATTGGCTGATGCAATCAGTTATAAATGGTATAGAAATTATTCAAAGCTATAGGTCTGTTTAGCAACTTACTTGTGGCGATTATTTGATGCAGACTCATCTGCTCTGCAACTCTATAACTATATCTCTATATATGTCTGTATGGCATGTGATTGGCTATACAGTCCATGGGATAGATTTACCATTTTGCAGATGGACATGATCCGCTGTAGCGTATCATGTCAGTCGCACATCGATAAATGCAGACAGCATACGCTGTCGGCATTTAACATTGCACAAGCTGTTCTGGTGAACTGCTTGTGCAATGCCACCCCCTGTACATTCGCAGCCAATCAGTGGCTAGCAGGGGGTGTCAATCAATCCGATCGTATGTGATTGTGTTGATTGCTGTATGCCGCCTCAGAGGTGGCGTACGAATTAACTCCTGTTTCTGGCGAGCCTGAAGGCTCGCGCAGAAACAGAGGCATTGGGGCCGATACGGAGCTTCTTAAATCGGCCCCCATATCTTTACAAGCTCACGTCTAGGGGTGGTGGAACGTATTTGAGCTGGTTCAACAATGGCCTTTAATTAACTTATCAGAAGCTTAAGAGGTAAGAAAGTAACCACTGTTGTAATGTTTTAAAGCACTGCAGAAAAAAAAATCAATAGGTTCCCTGTCTCTTAGATACAGATAACTCAGTCAGATCCCCAGTGGCATTTGCTCTTATGACAGTTCTTATTTAAAAGGTCGTGAAAGTCAGAATTTAACTTAACAGAGCATGCAATTTGAAGAAACTTTTCAATTTTTTTCTATTATCAATTTATGTTGTTCTTGTGGGAACCTATTTAAAAAGCATACCTAGGTAGGTTCATGACCAGCAATGCACCAGCTAGCTGACGATTGGTTTCTATACACATTTTCCTTTTGCTATTGGCTCAGAATATGGGGCCTATTTATCAAAGGTCTTGCGGACCTGATCTGACAGTGCGGATCAGGTCCGCAAGACCTCGCTGAATGCGGAGAGCAATACGCTCTCCGTATTCAGCATTGCACCAGCAGCTCACAAGAGCTGCTGCTGCAACGCCACCCCCTGCAGACTCGCGGCCAATGGGCCGCTAGCAGGGGGGTGTCAATCAACCCGATCGTACTCGATCGGGTTGATTTCCGGCGATTCCTGTTCGCCTCATCAGAGCAGGCGGACAGGGTTATGGAGCAGCTGTCTTTAGGCCGCTGCTTCATAACTGGTGTTTCCGGCGAGTCTGAAGACTCGCCAGAAACAGGGGCCCACAAGCTCCGTTCGGAGCTTGATAAATGGGCCCCTATGTGTTCAGTTTTGAATTGCTGCTCTTGAGCTGACTTTGTCTATGTGTTTATATGCAAGCAATAGGGCAATAATAAAAGGCTCTAACATGTGCCCCTTTAATGTATTTGTTATTTTTTTCATTTTGATTGCAAAATAAGGGAATGTAACAGAAACTAACTAGAATTTCATTATCCCATATATACATTTACTTGTTGCTTTGGGCTTTCACCACTGATGCCTCAAACCGTAATAAATTAGATTCATTTTAACCAAATTGTGTTTGTACTACTAACATATTCCCCAGTGCAGTTTCTTATTGGCTGTATTGGATATCTAAGTATGCAAAAAGCCAGATATAAAATTAGGAGTGGGTTTAGAAAAAAAAATATTATGTGACCAGCTGATGTGGTCCACCCTCCAATAGTTGTATTAGCTAGAGAGACAAAAACGCTTGGGAAGATAAGCCTAGCTTATACCTACTGCATCTGCACTTCCAGTTTGTGTACTATTTGTGTTTTTAATATTATTTCTTTATAGAAGGTTTATATGATTAGGAGAGATAGGAAGGTGGACAGGGAAGGCTGATACATGAGATTTTAAGCAAGTAAATGATAAATGAGTAGTTGCAACAATGTTCTGAGGTTGCCTATCCCTAGATTACTTGTGCAAATTACTGTGCAATGAAAGACCTCCCAACTGTTCCTACTTGAGAGGGACAGTCCCTGATTCTGAGTTCTGTCCCTCTAAAGCAGCCATATGCCCCTTTACAGAATTTCCCTTAGCCCCGCCCATGGAGCACCCAGACACACCCAAAAACCGCCCTGACACACCCACAGACTACCCAGAAACACCGACAATCCCACTCACTAACCTCCCAAGATACCTTCCCTCCCAACACGGTTCAAGCCACAAAATAGTGACGGCTCCTATCAACCTCCTGTGTCCCTCATGCTGAGCCACAGGAGGTATACAATGCAAAGTGTGTTTAAAAAGGCTTCTTCAGTTCTTGATGTGCCTCATTGCACAATAATGGGTGATGACTAGTATGTATGGTCTGTGCACAGTTTACAAAGCATACAAAACCATAAGCACCATTGTCAGCACAGAAATTGGCACCAAGGGTGCATGTGATGCCAATCTCAGCAATAAAAAAACACTAAATGCTGCTTTGTGGCAGCGCATAACCAGTAGAATGCTGGAATTGCACAGCCCTATCATACTAATATGATTTTTTTGTCCCTTTAAATATACACCTAAAAATTGTCTAATTAGCAGGTGTGTTTGACAGAACTATAGTGATGTTAAGTAGAATATTCTCTTTAAAAATAACTGACCTCAGCCAGCTTTCTCTAAACCATCCAATACCTTACTTGTGGAAGAAGACTAAGGTTTGCCCATCAAGAGTAACCTTTGAATGCTTTTCAAATATATTAATAAGAGGTGACATTTCAGAGGCTGGTTGTTGTTGTTGCTATAGAAACACTTAATTATTGTTTCAGTGTTTGCATTTATAATTTGCTTTATTTTCTTTGACTGCTTACTAAGACATTACCAGATTAAGGACCAGTAAACCTTCTTTTTATTAACATTATTTAACCACCCATTATTAAAAGTATATTATTGGTCTATAATATTGATATACTGTAATATTATGCATTCAAAATGTATAATTATAATTATAAACGTTTTCATTTTTTGTACTGACGAACCTAAACCATCCTCCATAAATTTGGGGCGCGGCATAGCGCTGCTTAGTTTCAATACAGCCAATCGCTGCATGATAATATATTATACATTTGCATAATTTCTTTATGCAGGCTCACTCCAGAAGAACGCGCATTATCATCAGGCTTCTGAGTTAAATCATGTGATCTTCAGTGATGATAGTTAGGGAACTCCCAGCTCTGAGCTACATAACTATCCTAAGACAATCCCTTTTATGCCTTTTTTTCCTTTATATTCCTCTTATTTACTGCAAGTTGGAGGCTTATTTTGGAGGGTTACCTGGGTCAGGAGCACGGCACCCAGGTAACCCTCCATGGAGGGATGGAAATAATTTAATATTCACTTATGATTTAATTAAAGATGCAGGAAAGCATTTTAATACATGTATATTTAGGTGTTTTAATATAAATAACATAGGATCATATAAAAAAAATTGTTAACTTTTCCGCAAACTTTGGGTTTCACAATGAAATTATTTGCTCACAACTACTACAGTCATATGACAAATGGTTGTAAAAGCTCCTCTGGGATCCCCTTTGTTCAGAAACAGCAGACATGCATGGCTCTGTCATTGTTTTTTGGCAATTTGAAGGCCACTAATTGCAGCTGCGCACCACACTTTTGAAATTCCTGGCGGTAAAGAGGTTAATCAGTTGACATGTAAGGTTAATGTTTGCTTCAGTGTAGGGATAACCCTCCTACCTGACACCTCCCACCCCTGATCCCTCCCAAACAGCTTATTTCCCCACCCCCACACTGGTCAACACCAGTGGTACTGGCAGAAAGTCTGCTATTATGCAGTTTAGGGCTTTTAAAAAATATATATTTATATACAGTATATATTTCTTTTATTCTTTCTGTAGTGTAGGGATCCCTCCTCACCCTCCCACCTCGCTGATTTATCCCACCCTAACAGCTCCCTTAAATTTTCCTACTCTGTCTTACCACCGCCATGTTTGTTACTGGTGTTTAGATATTTGTCTGTAGTGTTGGGTTCCCCCTCCCTACCTCCCACTCTAAGCGATTACTATATGGTCCCACCTTCCAACTCCAAATGTTCATTTTCTGTAGTGTAGGGCCCCAGCCCTCGCTCTCCCCTGCCTAACACTTTTGCTGTAGTGTAGGGAACCCCACCCTTCCCTCACCCCTCCTCTGCTTGGCTGCCCACCCGCCCCTCCCTCCCTCCCACCACTCCCACTTGGCACCAACGAATGATTGTTACAGACAGTGACACAGATAGAAATTACAATTTATTTTACAAAGATATGACGAGTCCACGGATTTCATCCTTACTTGTGGGATTTATCCTCCTACTAACAGGAAGTGGCAAAGAGCACCACAGCAGAGCTGTATATTTAGCTCCTCCCTCCTCTCCACCCCCAGTTATTCTCTTTGCCTGTGTTAGTAAAAGGAAGAGGTAAAGTGAGGTGTTAGTTTTAGATTCTTCAATCAAGAAGTTTTTTATTTTAAAATGGTACCGGTGAGTACTATTTTCCTCAGGGAGAAATGAATAGGGAATGAAGAAATTTTCTGCCCTGAGGTTGATGATCTTAGCACACGTTACTAAGATCCATTCTGGTTCCCACAGAGTTTCTGAAGGTAGTGCAAGAAAAATCTTCAGTGTGGAGAACAGTGTCATGTTTTAAGCAACATTGAGGTATGTTTAGTCTTTTATTTCTGAGGAGACTTGTTATATCAGAATTGGCTGACATTTATTTCCCTGCAAGGGAAGAGGTAAGCAGTAGACCTATATGAAACTGAGGGTGTTACTGAAAGGCCTATTTATTTTTATAGCAGGGTGCAATAACATATTGATATTAACTTTGGCAATATCTATATTGGGGCTTGACACTGGGAGAGGCAGCTTGACATATGTATTTTTTTATTCAAAGGTTCTAGGGTCCCTTCTGGCGGTTCTCAGGCCACGGGGTATAGCAGTGGCGCCTTATCTGGACGATATCTTGATTCAGGCGTCGACTTATCATCTAACAAAGTCTCATGCAGACATTGTGTTATCCTTTCTGAGAACTCACGGTTGGAAAGTGAATCTAGAAAAGAGTTCGCTAATCCCTCAGACAAGGGTTCCCTTCCTGGGAACGCTGATAGATTCTGTAGCAATGAAGATTTTTCTGACGGAGGTCAGAAAGTCAAAAAATTCTAAATACTTGTCGAACCCTTCAGTGCAATCCTCGGCCATCAGTGGCCCTGTTTATGGAAGTAATTGGATTGATGGTGGCAGCAATGGACATCATTCCATTTGCTCTGTTTCATCGCAGACCACTGCAACTGTGCATGCTCGGTCAGTGGAATGGGGACTATACAAATTTGTCTCCTCTGATAAATCTGGATCAAGAGACTAGAAACTCTCTTCTTTGGTGGTTGTCACTGGATCATCTGTCCCAGGGGACGTGTTTCCGCAGACCCTCATGGGTGATAGTGACAACGGACGACAGTCTTCTAGTCTGGGGTGCAGTCTGGAATTCCCTGAGAGCTCAAGGTGTATGGACTCAGTTGGAGGCTCTACTTCCAATCAACATTCTGGAATTGAGAGCAATATTCAATGCGCTTCAGGCGTGGCCTCAGTTGGCTTCATCAGGTTCCAGTCGGACAACATTACTACTGTGGCTTACATCAATCATCAGAGAGGAATGAGGAGTTCCTTAGTGATGTCCGAAGTATCCAAGATAATTTAATGGGGGAGTGGGAACTCCATCCGGAGGTATTTGCCTCTCTGATTCTTCGATGGGGCAAACCGGAGTTAGATCTGATGGCGTCTCGACAGAATGCCAAGCTCCCAAGATACGGCTCCAGATCGAGAGATCCTCAGGCCGAACTAATAGATGCCTTGGCAGTGCCTTGGACGTTCAACCTGGCTTATGTGTTTCTACCGTTTCCTCTCCTTCCCCGGGTGATTGCTCGGATCAAACAGGAGAGAGCTTCAGTAATTCTAATCGCGCCTGAGTGGCCAGGACTTGGTATGCAGATATAGTGGACATGTCCTCTCTGCCTCCGTGGAAACTCCCAGTGAGACAGGATATGGCGTAAATATCTTTTTTGGTGTGAATCCAAAGGTTACTCATGGAGTAAAGTTAGGATTCATAGGATTCTGTCTTTTCTCCAAGAAGGATTGGAGAAAGAGTTATCAGCAAGTTCCTTAAAAGGACAGATTTCTGCCTTGTCAATTTTGCTTCACAACGTTTGGCTGATGTTCCAGACGTTCAGTCTTTTTGTCAGGCTCTAACCAGAATTAAGCCTGTATTTAGATCAATTGCTCCACCTTGGAGTTTGAATTTAGTTCTTAGTGTTCTTCAAGGGGTTCTGTTTGAACCCATGCATTCCATAGATATTAAGTTGTTATCTTGGAAAGTTTTATTTTTGGTTCCTATTTCTTCTGCTCGTAGAGTTTCTGAGCTTTCAGCACTACAATGTGACTCACCTTATCTTATCTTTCATTCTGATAAGGTGGTTTTACGTACCAAATCTGGGTTCCTTCCTAAGGTTGTTTCAAATAAGAATATTAATCAGGAAATTGTTGTTCCTTCTTTATGTCCTAATCCTTCTTCTAAGAAGGAGCGTAAGTTGCATAACCTGGACGTGGTCCGTGCCTTGAAGTTTTACTTGCAGGCGACTAAGGATTTCCGTCAATCATCTTCATTATTCATTGTTTATTCTGGAAAGCATAGGGGTCAGAAAGCTACGGCTACCTCTCTTTCTTTTTGGCTGAAGAGTATCATCCGTCTGGCGTATGAGACTGCTGGACAGCAGCCTCCTGAAAGAATTACGGCTCATTCTACTAGGGCTGTGGCTTCCTCATGGGCTTTTAAAAATGATGCTTCTGTAGAACAGATTTGCAAGGCTGCAACTTAGTCGTCCCTTCATACTTTTTCCAAATTTTACAAATTTGATAATTTTGCTTCGTCTGAGGCTGTTTTTGGGAGAAAGGTTCTTCAAGCAGTGGTGCCTTCCGTTTAGGTTCCTGTCTTGTCCCTCCCTTTCATCCGTGTCCTATAGCTTTGGTATTGGTATCCCACAAGTAAGGATGAAATCCATGGACTCGTCATATCTTTGTAAAAGAAAAGTAAATTTATGCTTACCTGATAAATTAATTTATTTTACGATATGACGAGTCCACGGCCCACCCTGTTATTTTAAGACAGATTTAGGTTATATTTATTTTTTGTAAACTTCAGTCACCTCTGCACCTTTAGCTTTTCCTTTCTCTTCCTAACTTCGGTCGAATTACTTGGGGGGGAGAGGAGGGAGGAGCTATATATGCAGCTCTGCTGTGGTGCTCTTTGCCACTTCCTGTTAGCAGGAGGATAAATCCCACAAGTAAGAATGAAATCCGTGGACTCGTCATATCGTAAAAGAAATTAATTTATCAGGTAAGCATAAATTTACTTTTTAAATGCGTTTAAAACACTTATTTATAGGTAGATATTTTGCATACTGCGATTCATTTCTGATGCATATAAAAATACTTTTTGTCCCTTTATTCAATGACCACTTCAACATAGTGTAATTTGGTGACACATAACTACCTTCCCCCATATTTCTTTTGTATATTCAGTGGGTCACATTCCTTTTGTAAGTTTTGTAAGATTTTTGCTTTTACTGCTAGTTACAGGGAATTTAAACTCAAATTGTATTTCCCCTTAAATGTTTAATTATGCAGAATTAAAAACAATATACTTTCATTGTAGACTGTATTCTGTTAAAGCAGCGGTTCCCAACCTTTTTTCTCTCCTGTACCCCTTGATTAGGCTTTTCATTTATGAGTACCCCCTCTCTTCATTACCCCCACCCATCCCTCCAATAAAAGAAGCACTTTTTTATAGGGGAGGTAAGCTATACCTGAATTGCATACGACTGTACGTGTATCAACAGGATTAAAGCTCAGATCTTATTTTCAGGAGTCCTGCTGTGTGGCTGGTGCCACTGGCAGCTGCCTGGTTGCTCCTAAACAAGGCTCTGGGGGGGAGTCAAAGTGTAATGATCATAAAAATAAATATTTAAATTTGTGAGATCAGATCGATATTAACCACCCAGCCACTATGAACGTTTTTAGTTGGAAGTGAAGCAATCTGAATCAAGCAAGCACTAGAAGCAGTACTTTACTTACCGGCACTGACTTAGACCTGCCTCGCCTGTGTGACTCGCAATCTCAACGGCTCTATCACACGTGTCCACGTAGCTATGCTGCTGCAGTGCCGCTTCTATTTGAGCACTTGCAGTCAAAATTGTGTGCATGGGATAGAGGTGGGTGGAGCAGGAGGCTAAGCTGTCTGGTGACACAGGGTGATCATTAATATGTGGACCGGAGTCATCCACACCCGGTCCACATATTTCAGGTGCAGGGGCTCCCATCTGCCTATATGCCAGGCCAGGACTTCATTTGTCACTTTCTGGTTAAAGGTGTCCAAACTTTGCTCTCCAGAGGTTTTGGAACTACATTTCCGATGATGCTCAGCCAGCATTTTATCTAGCTGAGCATCATGGGAATGTAGTTCCAAAACCTCTGGAGAGCAAAGTTTGGACACCCCTGGGTTAAATGCTCCTTCCTTCCACAGTTCTACGATGCTTATTAGTTAATGACCCATTGAGAGTGCCCCCCCCGACCCTCTCCCCACATCTTCCGCCATTACCAACAATATTTTTGCGTACCCCCAACCGGCCTGCCAAGTACCCCCAGGGGTACACGTACCCCAGGTTGGGAACCGCTGTGTTAAAGGGACAAGATACCCACATTTTTTTCTTTCATGATTCAGATAGAGCATGCAATTTTAAAAGAAAAATTCGAATTGACTTCTATCATCAAATTTTCTTTGTTCTATTTATATCTTTTGTTGTAAAAAGCCTGGGAGAGTCCACGTTTCTGGAGTACTATGTGGCAGCAGTTTTTGCAAACATGTTATCTATTTGCAAGAACACTAAGGGGCCGATTTATCAAGTGTCTGGCGGATATTATCCGCTGTAGCGATCATGTCCACCAGACAGCATACGCTGTCGGAATTTATCATTGCACAAGCAGTTCTGGTGAACTGCTTGTGCAATGCCGCCCCTGCAGATTCGCGGCCAGCAGGGGGTGTCAATTAACTCGGTCGTATCCAATTGGGCTGATTGCTGTACGACACCTCAGAGGTGGCTTACGAGTTAAGGAGCAGCGGTCATATGACCGCTGCTTCTTAACTTACATTTCCGGTGAGCCGGAAAGTACGTAGGTAGATAGCAGCATATGTTATATCTATTCATCAATACATATTTCTACATACATCTGATGGTATTCAGGTACAATATGTATCTATATCTATATAGTTACATGACTATATATATAGGTATAGATATATACAGATATATAGGAATATCTATTTCTAAATACTTATAACATATTCTGATATGTGCAGAACATTGAAATGTGAAATATTTACAGTAAATATACATAGTATAACACTTTATTGAAAATGAATATTGCATAAATATGCCTTTTCATGTTTTCATCTACTTGACTGCAAAGGGCTCCAATGCACATATATATATATATATGTGTGTGTGTGTATACATATGTATTTATGTGTTTATGTGTATATATGTATGTATATATGTGTGTGTGTATATATATGTATGTGTGTGTGTGTATATATATATATATATATAAGTTGTAGCCGGTGGCCTAGCACTCCATCCACATCAATGTTTCCAGTGCCCGGGTGCAATCCTCAAGTGTTATAGAATACTAGTAGGGAAGGAGGGCACTCACAGGACTTCATACATTAAGTAATCATTTATTAAAGTTCCAACATGAGTGTATTGTCGACGTTTCGGCCTTTCATTAGGCCTTCTTCAAGACAAATTTCATAATCCGAACAAGTGCGGAACACAGCGTCCGCGTAATACCCCTAGAACGACAGAGTCATTAATGTCTAAACCGTTGGCAACAAAAGTGAGTACACCCCTAAGTGGAAATGTCCAAATTGGGCCCTATTAGCCATTTTCCCTCCCCGGTGTTATGTGACTCGTTCGTTTTACAAGGTCTCAGGTGTGAATGAGGAGCAGGTGTGTTAAATTTGGTGTTAACTCTCTCATACTGGTCACTGGAAGTTCAACATGGCACCTTATGGCAAAGAACTCTCTGAGGATCTGAAAAAAATAATTGTTGCTCTACATAAAGATGGCCTAGACTATAATAAGATTGCCAAGACACTAAAACTGAGCTGCAGCATGGTGGGCAAGACCATACAGCAGTTTCACAGGACAGGTTCCACTTAGAACAGGCCTCACCATGGTCGACTAAAGAAGTTGAGTGCATATGCAGAGGTTGTCTTTAAGAAATAGACGTATGAGTGCTGCCAGCATTGCTGCAGAGGTTGAAGGGGTGGGGGGTCAGCCTGTCAGTGCTACACCACACACTGCATCAAATTGGTCTGCATGGCTGTCGTCCCAGAAGGAAGCCTCTTCTAAAGATGATGCACAAGAAAGCCCTCAAACAGTTTGCTGAAGACAAGCAGACTAAGAACATAGGTTACTGGAACCATGTCCTGTGGTCCGATGAGACCAAGATAAACCTATTTGGTTCAGATGGTGTCAAGCGTGTGTGGCAGCAACCAGGTGAGGAGTACAAAGACAAGTGTGTCTTGCCTAAAGTCAAGCATGGTGGTGGGAGTGTCATGGTCTGGGCCTGCATGAGTGCTGCCGGCACTGGGAAGCTAAAGTTAATTGAGGGAACCATGAATGCCAACATGTACTGTGACATACTGAAGCAGAGCATGATCCCCTCGATTCAGAGACTGGGCCGCAGGGCAGTATTCCAACATGATAATGACCCCAAACACACCTCCAAGATGACCACTGCCTTGCTAAAGAAGCAGAGGGTAAAGGTGATGGACTGGCCAAGCTTTTCTCCAGACCTATACCCTATTAAGCATCTGTGGGGCATCCTCAAAGGTGGGGGAGCGCAAGGTCTCTAACATCCACCAGCTCCGTGATGTCGTCATGGAGGAGTGGAAGAGGACTCCAGTGGCAACCTGTGAAGCTCTGGTGAACTCCATGCCCAAGAGGGTTAAGGCAGTGCTAGAAAATAATGGTGGCTACACAAAATATTTACACTTTGGGCCCAATTTGGACATTTCCAATTAGGGGTGTACTCACTTTTGTTGCCAACAGTTTAGACATTAATGGTTGTGTGTTGAGTTATTTTGAGAGGACAACAAATTTACACTGTTATACAGGCTGTACACTCACTGCTTTACATTGTAGCAAAGTGTCATTTCTTCAGTGTTGTCACATGAAAAGATATAATAAAATATTTACAAAAATGTGAGGGGTGTCCTCACTTTTGTGAGATACTCTCTCTATATATATATTTATACATAGATATACATATTTAGACATTTATATGTGTGTATCTCTTTGTTAAGCCCTTTGCAGTCCTTGTTTTTCTAACACCTGAGACCTTATATATTTGAGCCCTTATAACTTTTTTGTGCAATATTTTTTTTAATATTATTTATTAGATAGTGTTATTATGAGTGTAACTGTACTTTTAAATGCATTTTTATGTATTTTGCGACACTTTTTTGTTTTGCAAAACAGTTAACCAGAGCTCTGAGGTTGCGTGCATTAAAGGAACACTGAAGTCAAAATTAAACTGTCATTATTCAAATAGAGCAGGCCATTCTAAACAACTTTCCAATTTACTTCCATTAACAAAATGTGCACAGACTTTACACTTTTTTATTCACCAACTGCTACTGAGCATGTGCAAAAATACACAGAATATATGTGCATTTGTGATTGGCTGATGGCTGTCACATGATACAGGAGGAATGGAAAAAGACATAACTGAAGTTTGTGAGAAAATAAATCTACTACTTTCTTGGAGTTCAGACTAGGGAGTTATCAAGCAACGGATGCTGCAATCTATCCCTGTAGTTTCAGGTTCCCCTAAAACTAAAGTTACTTAACTCGTTCGCCACCTCTGAGGTGGCGGACAGCAATCATCCTGATTGGATACGATCGGGATGATTGACACCCACTGCTAGCGGCCGATTTGTCCACCAATGAGCAGGGGGCGGTATTGCACAAGCATTTCACGAAAAATGCTTGTGCAATAATAAATGCCGACTTTGTATGCTGTCGGCATTTATCGATGTGCGGCGGACATGATCCGCTAAATCGGCCCCTAAGTGCTATGGCATTGTCTTGTTAGCATGGATTTGTTGTTTAATCAAATCTACTGTATTTACTGGTCCTTTAACTTCAATTGCGCCCAAGCGATCACGTTTACTTTCAACTTGTAATATGTGTACTACATCCGACACGCGCAAACAGCCTTGATAAAAACAAAATTGCTCGTGCTTAACTGTTAGCGCGCCACTCGTAATCTGGCTCTAAGTGTTTATCAATTAACTTTATACTAAAAGCTATCGTTTATTCCATTTTTTATTTCTACTATGCGCACATTTACCATCACTTTAATACATGGAAATGGCACTGTTTAGAAAACAGAGACCTCATTATTTGATGCATAAATAAAAACATCAAAGAACTGTTGCTGAAATGTCTCCAATAACATTCTTTCTTGTTACATAGCTCTGAGATTTCATAGCCACAGCCCTGTGTTTGTAATCCAACGTGATAAACAGTGCTTCAGGCAATACAGTCTAACCAGATCAGACTAAATGCCACGGGTTTTACAGTGAGTGCTCCGCCCCCTCATCTCACTGCTTCTTTTTCATACAGTAGCATCTGAACTCTGCTATATACATAAATATATTTATATACAAATAGTAACGCTGTGAAAGAATACTAGTGTACTATTGTATTTACTATCTAACCCACCTCCTTTTCCCACAATAAGTAGTATGATTGTTAGTTTTGGTGATTTTTTCTTTTTTACCATCTAAGGCAGAGCTTTCCAAACTTTTCATGTCGATGACACACTTTTTAGATCTACATCATTTCGCGACACAATAATTCAGTTGTACTGGCAAACAGGAGGTTAAACTAACTTGTTTTAAGAGATACGGACACATACATAAATGATATAATTACAAAATGTATGTAACAGTGTGTAAGTATGTGCAAGAATTAAAAAAAAGTTTAACACCAATAACTACTTACTATTGTAATAGGATGTATGAGGTTGATGGGATGAACACAGTTTCTGAATATTTGGTGGAATATTAGACACTTGCATTTTTAAGCTTCCCCTTCCTATCCATATATCAAGAGCAGGAGCAGCAATGCACTACTGGGAGCTAGTTGCAAAAAAAAAAAACCCACTGACTTCTGACTTCAGCTCAGCATTTAAGCTGCTGCCCTCAGAGCTTGGTGAGTGCGATTGACTACTGCCCGTGCTGCAAACACACTGCTGTCCTACTCACTGACTACACATGCAGTTACGAGCCAATTAAGGAGACTACACGTGCAGTCAGGAGCCAATGTGCCGCCAAAGCCGCCAATTTGGATAGTTTCAGTTCCCACTGAGCTGCACCCATAAGATGATCTGTGACCCCCTAGGTATCAATCACGTGTCAACCATGTGATATGCGTAGCAGGCAGGCGGAAAGTCAGAAACCCCCCAAAAAATAATTAAAATTTAAAAAAAATTGTGCTGAAGCAGGGACACACCTACACACTGCTGCCGACACACTAGTGTGTCCCGACACACAGTTTGGAAAGCACTGATCTAAGGGCTAGTGGAGGACTAATATTTGCCCGTTTACAGGCGTGCAATAATCAGCCATTACAAGCACTCTGAAAATTAACTAGAGATCAGATCTCTGGTTAGTTTTCAAAATGTGCCTAAATTGCCCCCAAAATACAATGTAGTGTAGTTCTTAATAAAATAAAGAATCTAGCATTTTTATCTTTGTAAAAATAACTGCAAGAAGCAGTTATGAGTTAAAGTTGGCAGGTGTGGGTGTTAGACAAAAAATGGCACTGAAAAGTGCCTTTACATTGCAGTCTATGGGGACGGTGTGTTCTCAATAACTATATATATATATATATATATATATATATATATATATATATATATATATGATTATATACATACAGTATATATTTATGTGTATATATATTTCAATTTGCTGCCCATCACTGCGCCATTTACCCCTTTCGCTGCACTAGGTTATCATGCCGTGTCTGACGGTATGAGAACGAGGCTCCCATTGGAGCCTATGGAAGCGTGCTCTCATGAGCGCAATGCTTCCGTGCAATGAAAACGCGAAGTCGCGTTTGCATTGCACCTAACGTGCTGGTATAACTAAGTGGAGCACACATATCGCCTTCGCCAAAGCGATATTTTCCTCTCCACTTATAATCTAGCCTTAAATATCCTGTAGCGTCAGTGTTAAAACCCAGGAAAAAATAATGACATAAATCCTAGGGTGTTATTTGCATTTTAAGCAACATTATTTGATCCATGTTGCTTTGGAAATAACATATAGGTCCCCAGATGTGAAGCTAGTGGGCCGGCCCGGATTTAAAGGGACATTCAACTCAAAATTGAACTTTCATGTCCCAGATAGATCATTCAGTATAAATAACCTTTCAGTGTACTTTTCTTTTCAAATTTCCTCTTGATATCCTTTGTTGAAGAGTAAAGCTAGATAACCTGATAGGAACTTAAGAGCTTGCACTTGTCTATAGAAGTCTATGGCAGCTCTATATATAACATTACATAGTTGCAAACACTGCTGTCAGATGACTAAAGACACGTGCACGCTCGTTAGCTCGCCTAGGATTAATTTTTAACAAAGGATACCAAAAGAACTAAGCGAAATTGATAACAGAAGTAAATTGGACAGGTGTTTAAAATGTCATGCTCTATTCAATCCATTTGCTAAATTTGACTTTACCGCTCAAAACCTATTGTAACATATTTTTAGGTAGACAAAAGTCCTATGAAGTATTCTCCACAATCCTCCTTTCCAGTATGGCGCTACATTAAGTTGAACAGCGCATGTGATTAACGTTTGTTTTTTTCTTCTACAATCTCTACGGAAGTCTATGGGGCAAACGTGTTATCGTGGTTGCGATATTTGAAGTCCTGAAGTTAGAGCGCGTTGCGTTCCTCTCGCGAACAAAAGTTTGACTTTCAACTTGTAATACGCACGCTAACCCACATGCGTATTACGATTACTTCTAGCCATGTTTACCCTCGAGCGGGAGCGCTAAATAGCAGTCCACTTGTAATCTAGCCCTTAGGGCTAGATTTATCAAAGCTGAGGCGTACAAGGGCACGTATACGCGCCCCTGTACGCCTCAGCTCGCCTGTGGCGGGGCGAAATTACCCGCAGGTAATCAACATTGCACACAAGTGCAATTTTGCGCTTGCGTGCAATCCCGCCCCCTGCCTGCGCACAGCCAATCATGCGCGGGCAGGAGCTGTCAATCTCCTCGGTTGGACTCGACCGCGGAGATTGAATTTCGCCACCTTAGAGGTGGCGAAGAGGTTAAGAAAGCAGCAGTCTGGTGACCGCTGCTTGATAAATTACGGCGAGCAAGTTCTTGTGAGATCTTGCAACCATAGGGCTTTGGTAAATCGAGCCCTTAGTGTAGTTATCTTTAGTAAGTGTTGCTGCCATTAATATCCATTTTTGCGTTAAAGGGACATAATACCAAATATTGAAGCACTTGAAAGTGATGCAGCACATTCTTCTTTCTAGATTCAGATAGAGCATGGGATTTCAAACAGCTCTCCAATTTGCTTGTGTTATCCTTTGTTAATAATGAATACCTTGGTAGACTCAAAAGCAGCAGTGCATTACTGGGAACTAGTGCTGATTGGTGGCTGAAAGTGTATGCCTCTTTTTATTGGCTCATTTAATGTATTCACCTAGGTCCCAGCAGTGCATTGCTGCTTCTTCAGTAAATTATACCAAGAGAATTAAGCAAATAATAGAAGTAAATTGGAAAGTTGTTTAAAATTGAATGCTCTGTGTGAATCATTAAAGTGAATTAATAAATTTTGATGCTTAAGTGCCCGGTTTTTAAGAATTCAATTAAAAACAGGGGCACTTTAATTCATCAAAATTTACATTTCACTCCTGTTGTGAAAAAAAACTTACCTTTTAAACTTTACAGCAGCTCCAGCTTCCTCCGCCCGTGGCAAAGCCTCTTCCTGGGTCTAAAATGAGGAATCCAGCTTCCTCCAATCACGGCTTCAAATCAGACACTGATTCCCCTGGGGGGGGGAGCCGTGATTGGAGGATGACCGATCCATCATTTCTGACATCAGAAATGGCTTTGCGACGACCGGGGGAAGCTGGAGCAGCTGTCAAGTTTAAAAGGTAAGTTTTAAATGTAAATTTTGATGAATTAAAGTGCCTTTGTTTTTTATCGAATTTTTAAAAACCGGGCACTTTAGCATCAAAATTTACATTCACTTTAAAGAAAATTTTTGAGTTTAATATAACTTTAAGCATCCAATCAGGATGCTTGTCCCAGGACTTTGCAAGGGAGCGCGAATCTGGCATGTGCAGCACAGTCACTTTATTTTCCTCCTCAGTTTAAAGGGACAGTCTAGTCAAAAATAAACTTTTATGATTCAGATAGGGCATGTACTTTTAAACAACTTTCCATTTTACTTTTATCATCAATTTTGCTTTGTTCTCTTGGGGGTCAATTTATCAAGCTCCGTATGGAGACCGCTGCTCCATAACTTGTCCACCTGCTCTGAGGCGGTGGACAGAAATCAACCCGATTGAATATGGACGGGTTGATTAACACCCCTTTCTAGCGGCCGCAAATCAGCAGGGGGCGGCATTGCACCAGCAGTTCACAAGACCCGCTGGTGCAATGATAAATACCAACAGCGTATGCTTTCGGCATTTATCGATGTGCGGCGGACATGATACGCTACATCGTATTATATCCGCTCACGCATTAATAAATTTACCCCTTGGTATTCTTAGTTGAAAGCTAAATCTAGGTAGGCTTATATACTAATTTCTTAGCCCTTAAAGGCCGCCTCTTATCTGAATGCATTTTTTACAGTTTTTTACCACTAGAGGGCATTAGTTCATTTGTGCCATATACAGTAAATAACATTGTGCTCATGCCCGTGGAGTTACCTAGGAGTCACCACTAATTGGCTAAAATGCAAGTCTACCAAAAGAACTGAAATAAGGGGGCAGTCTGCAGAGGCTTAGATACAAGATAATCACAGAGGTAAAAAGTGTATTAATATAACTGTGTTGGTTATGCAACACTGGGGAATGGGTAATAAAGGGATAATCTATCTTTTTAAACAATACAAATTCTGGTGTAGACTGTCCCTTTAAGGAAGTTTACTAAGAAATCCCGTGAGATCACAGTAAAGACAATAACTAATTAAGCTGATTGGCTGTTTTTATTTTCACCGTGAAGATAACAGTAAAAACAGTTTTGTGCAATAAAATAGACACTGTGCACTTAAATAATTTCACCAACAAAGGTAAGAAAAAATGTAGAGACTCTTGCAGATTAACTTTGATATTGTGTATGCTACCAATTCTGTTTATTCCAGGTGTTTTGAGAATCTCCTTAGTTTTTTATTATATTTTTTAAAATTTTAAAGGGATAGCCTAGTCAACAATAAACTTTGATGATTTAGATAGAGCATGCAATTTTAAGCAACTTTCTAATTTACTCCAATTACTATTTTTTCTTTGTTCTCTTGGTATCTTTATTTAAAAAAATCTGGAAAGTAAGCTTGGGAGCCGGCCCATTTTTGGTTCAGAACCTGGGTAGTGCTTGCTGATTGGATGGCTACATTTAGACACCAATAAGTAAGCACTACCAAGGTTCTGAACCAAAAATGGGCTGTCTTCTAAGCTTACATTTTAGCTTTTTAAAATAAAGATAGCAAGAGAACGAAGACAATTTTATAATAGGAGTAAAATAGAAAGTTGCTTAAAATGGCAGGTTCTGTCTGAACCATGAAAGTTTAATTTTGACTAGACTGTCCCTTTAAGAATAGTTCCAGTTTGCCTTAGAGTTATACATGTGCCTTTTCACTCAGAGCTATAGTGGCCCTGGTAAGTAGTTTCTTGCCATTGAGGACACAGTTGGTGAAATGATGTAAGTGCACAGAAATTTATTGTACACATTTTTGTTATTTGATCATTTATTTGTGTAGTAATCACTGGGTTGTGACATTATTTTTATTTTTTACATTTGTGATGCATCGCTTTCAAGTGTATCATGCCCAGTACATGAAATCTCACACATGAAACGAGATCCTATTGCTAAACAGTTAAAATAATTTAATAACAGCAACAACTTTGTAAAGACGCTTAAATCACAGTTAAAGTAAATGTCTGTACGTGTAGAAGTTTCACCTACACTTCTGCCACAGAAGCAGAATTAAAGGGACATTAAACACTTTGGGATGGTAATATAAAATAGTAAATGGTATATATATATATATATATATAAAAAACAATTCTACAATATACTTCATTAATTATTTTGTCCCCATTTTTTATAACTCCATTCTGCAATTGTGAGCATTTCAGTTCCTGTTAGAAATGGAAGTGCAGAACACTGTTAAATCCACACAGCCATGGACTGCACACTCCAGTGACCTATGTATTACTGCCCCTAATTGGTCACAGCAGAGAAGGTAACCTAAGTTACAACATGGCAGTTCCCATTGTTTTATAGACACTTGGGGGTAGATTTATCAATGTGCAATTGGAAAGTTGTTTAAAATTGCATGCTCTATCCTAATGATAAAAGTTTAATTATGGGGTAGATTTATCTCATGTCAGGGTGGACATGGTCCGCCCGACATCAATAAATGCCAATAGAATATGCTGTCGGCTTTTATCATTGCTCAAGCATTTCTAGTGAAATGCTTGTGCAATGCCGCCCCCTGTACATTCGCGGCCAGTAGGGAGTGTCAATCAACCCGGTCATATATATCCGATCGGGCTGTTTGCTGTCCGCCACCTCAGTGGTGGCGGACGAGTTAAGGAGCAGCAGTCTTATGACCGCTGCTTCATAACTTACATTTGCCGGACATTGTACGAAGGTAGATAGCAGCATCCGCTGCTTGGTAAATCTACCCCTAAAACTTTACATTTATTTTATCAATATTTAAACAACTAATGAAACTTTAAAAAATACATTTACACAGAATTCTTTTCTTTGAATGCATCATTTTATTTAGCATTTATTTAGTGTCCCTTTAATAACGACCCTATTGCCCCTGTGAATTGTTTTGTTTTGCTCTGCAAAGCTGACAACCATGTCTTGTTTTTTGTTTTTTTATTCAATTTTACTTTTACTTGGAGCTTGTTCAAAGCATTTAGCTCCTGTGATTTAAAGAAGTGACAAAGGGTGGGGACAAATGTTTAGGAATTCTGCGATTTTCAATTGGCGATGTTGCTGCGTTTTTTTTTCTTTTCAGAAAGATAATAGTTTTCGCAAAACAATTTTTATTGAATGTAAACCTTAAAGGGACAGTCTAGTCAAAATTAAACTTTCATGATTCAGATAGGGCATGCAATTTTAAACAACTTTCCAATTTACTTCTATTATCTAATTTGCTAAATTCTTTAAATATCCTTTGTTGAAGAAATAGCAATGTACATGTGTGAGCCAATCACACAAGGCCTTTAAGTGCAGCAACCAATCAGCAGCTACTGAGCATATCTATATATGATTTTCAGCAAGTGATATCAAGAGAATGAAGCAAATTAGATAATAGAAGTAAATTAGAAAGTTGTTTAAAATTACATGCTCTTTCTAAATCATGAAAGAAAAAAATTGGGTTTCATGTCCCTTTAATTATGTTTGCATGTTGCCAAGCTAGTCCTGAGCAGGACGTTACTTGTGATTGGTAGCTACATGTGTATGCTGTTCCTAATTGGCTCTCTGGCAGTGCTCAATAGCAGCAATGCAATATGTCTTCTGTATAGGTATTTAACTACATATCTGACCCTTTTGTATGGGGTTAAACACACATTTACCAAGGGACATTCATGCATAATAATGAAATGCTGTAACAAATCAGACCATTTTATTATTGTATTACCATGTTCCTTTAATTATCTCTTTACATAGCACAAATGAGTCATTAGTCAAAAAAGACAATAATGTTAGAACTCAAGGCAATTCTACAATGTGCAGTTATGCAAACATATGCAGACTGACATTTAATGTATTACAAAGTCCATCAATGTAGAACAGAATTTCAGTGCTTTAATTCCTGGGGGTTTGGTGTATAAAGCATTGCTAATGTCAGGCACGTTTCCAGTGCTGTTTGAAACCTCATTATCCACCTCCTCTGTTCTCTCACTAACAACCCTGGAGCCTCTCTGCTTCCTAATGTAATGATATCTGGGAGTTACTGAACGGGTGTTTGGATGGTGACCATGTTCTTGTGGTCTGTGGTGTGTGTGTGAAAGTACTTCGTGGTGGGCAAGCAAGCCAAAAGGCAAACTCAGAAGCTTGACTTGGAGCAAGATTGGATAGAGGGCGGGATGGTGTTAGGTTGGAGAGACAGATAAACAGTATGGCTTTTCCCATCCATTCTGGGAAGCCTCCATGGGACTGTGGTGGGAAAAATGAAAGGAGCCTGTTAAGTTAGAGGTTAGTTTTCCTGGTGCTCATTAGTATGGTGTAGAAATTCTGATTTAAAGGGAAAGTAACATCAAAGGCGTAGATTTATCAAGCAGCGGATACTGCAATCCACCCCCAAAGTTTCAGGTCCGTCTGAAACTTAAGTTAAGAAGCAGCGATCATAAGACCGCTGCTCCTTAACTAATCTGCCACCTCTGAAGTGGTGGAGAGCAATCATCCCGATCGGATATGATCGGGCTGATTGACACCCCCTGCTAGCGGCCGATTGGCCGCGAATGTGCAGGGGGTGGCATTGCACAAGCATTTCACCAGAAATGCTTGGGCAATGATAAATGCAGACAGCATATGCTGTCTGCATTTATTGATGTCGGGCGAACCATGTCCGTTAAATCTACCCCATAATTAAACTGTCATAATTAGGATAGAGCATGCAATTTTACACAACTTTCCAATTTACTTCTGTTATCAAATATTCTTTTTTCTGTTGGTATATTTTATGAAGAGTAAAACTAGGTAGGCTCATAAAAGCTCAGGAGTGTGCACGTTTCTTTAGTACTCTATGGCAGCAGTGTTTTGCAACATTATTTGTAGCTTAGTTATACAATGTTGCAAAACACTGCTTATAAACCTACCTAGTTTTACTCTTAAATAAAAGATACCAAGAGAACGGAGCACATTTGATAACAGAAGTAAATTGGAAAGTTGTTTTTAATTTCTGCAATATCTGAATCATGAATGTTTAGTTTTAACTTCACTGTCCCTTTAAACAGAAAACAGGCACATAATCAAATAACTACCGTCCTGTCGAAAGATGTTACAAGCATTGTAGTTGAGAGTGATTAATTAATATAATATATATAGATAATCAATGAACCAAAAGGCCAGTCAAGTCTGTCAATATTTCCTTATAAAGTCTAAGGGGCCGAATTATCAAGCTTTGAATGGAGCTTGATGCCCCTGTTTTCGTGCAAGCCTTCTTAAGACCGCTGCTCCATAACTGGTCCGCTGCCTCTGAGGGTGCGGTCTGCAATCCGCTCGATCCTATACGATCAGACTGATTGACACCCCCTGCTAGCGGACAATTTTGGTGAACTGCTTGTGCAATGTTAAATGCCGACAGCGTATGCTGTCGTCATTCAGCGGTGTCTGTCGGACATGATACGCTACAGCGTATCATGTCGGACAGACATTGATAAATTGGCCCCTAAGTGTAATAGATTCTTATGATAGCCTTATGCATATCCCAGGCCTTCTGCCTTACAATTTATTCTGTGAATCAGTCACCCTTTCTTTAAACAAGCACATCCAAAAAGGACTCCTGAGCTTACCCCCTCTCACTTGAGTTCATGCACCCTTTGATGCGGACCCCTTGGGGTTGCTATTTTTACGGAAAATGCTTCTAGTTCCATCCTCAGATTTATTAAATTATTTGATATAATTGAAGGTTTCTATTATATAACATCTTTCTGTGTTCTCCTTTTATATTCCTTTATACACTATACAGTATCCGGAAGTTGTTCATTAAAAGTTTTATTTCTCCAACATAGGTGTGTCCGGTCCACGGCGTCATCCTTACTTGTGGGATATTCTCTTCCCCAACAGGAAATGGCAAAGAGCCCAGCAAAGCTGGTCACATGATCCCTCCTAGGGTCCGCCTTCCCCAGTCATTCTCTTTGCCGTTGCACAGGCAACATCTCCACGGAGATGGCTCAGAGTTTTTTGGTGTTTAAATGTAGTTTTTATTCTTCAATCAAGAGTTTGTTATTTTAAAATAGTGCTGGTATGTACTATTTACTCTGAAACAGAAAAGAGATGAAGATTTCTGTTTGTAAGAGGAAAATGATTTTAGCAACCGTTACTAAAATCGATGGCTGTTTCCACACAGGACTGTTGAGAGGAATTAACTTCAGTTGGGGGAAACAGTGAGCAGACTTTGGCTGCTTGAGGTATGACACATTTCTAACAAGACTTGGTAATGCTGGAAGCTGTCATTTTCCCTATGGGATCCGGTAAGCCATTTTCTTAATTTTCAATATAAGAATAAAAGGGCTTCACAAGGGCTTTAAAGACTGGTAGACATTTTTCTGGGCCAAAACGATTACTATATAAGCATATTTAATGGTTTATAACTTTGGAGAGTTATTTTAATCTTGGCAATTTTGTTAAAAAAACGGACAGGCACTGTATTGGACACCTTTTTCACTGGGGGCCTTTTCTAGTCATAGGCAGAGCCTCATTTTCGCGCCACTAATGCGCAGTTGTTTTTGAGAAGCAAGGCATGCAGATGCATGTGTGAGGAGCTCAGATCCACTGAAAAAGCTTATTGAAGGCGTCATTTGGTATCGTATTCCCCTCTGGGCTTGGTTGGGTCTCAGCAAAGCAGATACCAGGGACTGTATAGGGGTTAAATGTAAAAACGGCTCCGGTTCCGTTATTTTAAGAGTTAAAGCTTTCAAATTTGGTGTGCAATACTTTTAAGGCTTTATGACACTGTGGTGAAATTTTGGTGAATTTTGAACATTTCCTTCATACTTTTGCGTATATTCAGTTAAAAAAGTGTGTTCAGTTTAAAATTTAAAGAGACAGTAACGGTTTTATTTTAAAACGTTTTTTGTGCTTTGTTATCAAGTTTATGCCTATTAACATGTCTGAACTATCAGATAGACGATGTTCTGTATGTTCGGAAGCCAAGGTTCCTATCCATTTAAATATATGTGATGAATGTGACAAACAAAGTAGGGACAATGATGCCACTGATAATAATGTTGCCCAAAATGATTCCTTAAGTGAGGGGTGTAAGCATGGTACTGCATCATCCCCTTCTATGTCTACACCAGTCTTGCCCACTCAGGAGGCCCCTAGTGCATCTAGTGCGCCAATCCTCCTTACTATGCAACAATTAACGGCTGTAATGGATAATTCTATTAAAAACATTTTAGCCAAAATGCCCACTTATCAGCGAAAGCGCGACTGCTCTGTTTTAGATACTGAAGAGCATGAGGACGCTGATGATAATGGTTCTGACATGCCCTTACACCAGTCTGAAGGGGCTAGGGAGGTTTTGTCTGAGGGAGAAATTTCAGATTCAGGAAAAATTTCTCAACAAGCTGAACCTGACGTTATTACATTTAAATTTAAATTGGAACATCTCCGCGCTCTGCTTAAGGAGGTGTTATCTACTCTGGATGATTGTGACAATTTGGTCATTCCAGAGAAATTATGTAAGATGGACAGGTTCTTAGAGGTCCCGGTGCCCCCCGAAGCTTTTCCTATACCCAAGCGGGTGGCGGACATTGTAAATAAAGAATGGGAAAGGCCCGGCATACCTTTTGTCCCTCCCCCTATATTTAAGAAATTATTTCCCATGGTCGACCCCAGGAAGGACTTATGGCAGACAGTCCCCAAGGTCGAGGGGGCGGTTTCTACTCTAAACAAACGCACCACTATCCCTATAGAAGATAGCTGTGCTTTCAAAGATCCTATGGATAAAAAATTAGAGGGTTTGCTTAAAAAGATGTTTGTTCAGCAAGGTTACCTTCTACAACCAATTTCATGCATTGTTCCTGTCACTACAGCAGCGTGTTTCTGGTTCGAGGAACTAGAAAAGTCACTCAATCAAGCATCTTCTTATGAGGAGGTTATGGACAGAGTTCAAGCACTTAAGTTGGCTAAGTCTTTTACCTTAGACGACACTTTGCAGTTAGCTAGATTAGCGGCGAAAAATTCAGGTTTTGCTATTGTGGCGCGCAGAGCGCTTTGGCTGAAGTCTTAGTCAGCGGATGTGTCCTCCAAGAACAGATTGCTTAACATCCCTTTCAAGGGGAAAACGCTGTTTGGCCCTGACTTGAAAGAGATTATTTCAGACATCACTGGGGGAAAGGGCCACGCCCTTCCTCGGGATAGGTCTTTTAAGGCTAAAAATAAAACAAATTTTCGTCCCTTTCGCAGAAACGGACCAGCCTCAAATTCTACATCCTCTAAGCAAGAGGGTAATTCTTCTCAAACCAAGCCAGCCTGGAGACCGATGCAAGGCTGGAACAAGGGTAAGCAGGCCAAGAAGCCCGCTACCGCTACTAAGACAGCATGAGACGCTGGCCCCCGATCCGGGACCGGATCTGGTGGGGGGCAGACTCTCTCTCTTCGCTCAGGCTTGGGCAAGAGATGTTCAGGATCCTTGGGCGCTAGAAATAGTTTCTCAAGGTTATCTCCTGGAATTCAAGGAACTACCTCCAAGGGGAAGGTTCCACAGGTCTCAATTGTCTTCAGACCAAATAAAAAGACAGGCATTCTTACATTGTGTAGAAGACCTGTTAAAAATGGGAGTGATTCATCCTGTTCCATTAGGAGAACAAGGGATGGGGTTTTACTCCGATCTGTTCATAGTTCCCAAAAAAGAGGGAACATTCAGGCCAATTTTGGATCTCAAGATCCTAAACAAATTTCTCAAGGTCCCATCGTTCAAGATGGAAACCATTCGGACAATTCTTCCTACCATCCAGGAAGGTCAATTCATGACTACGGTGGATTTAAAGGATGCGTATCTACATATTCCTATCCACAAGGAACATCATCAGTTCCTAAGATTCGCCTTTCTGGACAAGCATTTCCAGTTTGTGGCACTCCCATTCGGACTAGCCACTGCTCCAAGAATTTTCACAAAGGTACTAGGGTCCCTTCTAGCGGTGCTAAGACCAAGGGGCATTGCAGTAGTACCCTACTTGGACGACATACTGATTCAAGCGTCGTCTCTGCCACAAGCAAAGGCTCATACGGACATTGTCCTAGCCTTTCTCAGATCTCACGGGTGGAAAGTGAACGTAGAAAAAAGTTCTCTATTCCCGTCAACAAGAGTTCCCTTCTTGGGAACAATAATAGACTCCTTGGAAATGAAGATTTTTCTGACAGAAGCCAGAAAATCAAAACTTCTAAGCTCTTGTCAAGTACTTCATTCTGTTCTTCTTCCTTCCATAGCGCAGTGCATGGAAGTAATAGGTTTGATGGTTGCGGCAATGGACATAGTTCCTTTTGCGCGAATTCATCTAAGACCATTACAACTGTGCATGCTCAGACAGTGGAATGGGGATTATACAGATTTGTCCCCGACGATCCAAGTAGATCAGAGGACCAGAGATTCACTCCGTTGGTGGCTGACCCTGGACAACCTGTCCCAAGGGATGAGCTTCAGAAGACCAGAGTGGGTCATTGTAACGACCGACGCCAGCCTGGTGGGCTGGGGCGCGGTCTGGAAACACCTGAAAGCTCAGGGTCTATGGTCTCGGGAAGAATCTCTTCTCCCGATAAACATTCTGGAACTGAGAGCGATATTCAATGCTCTCAAGGCTTGGCCTCAACTAGCAAAGGCCAAATTCATAAGGTTTCAATCAGACAACATGACGACTGTTGCATATATCAACCATCAGGGGGGAACAAGGAGTTCCCTGGCGATGGAAGAAGTGACCAAAGTAATTCAATGGGCGGAGCTTCACTCCTGCCACTTGTCTGCAATCCACATCCCAGGAGTGGAAAATTGGGAAGCGGATTTTCTGAGTCGTCAGACATTTCATCCGGGGGAGTGGGAACTCCATCCGGAAATCTTTGCCCAAATAACTCAATTATGGGGCATTCCAGACATGGATCTGATGGCGTCTCGTCAGAACTTCAAGGTTCCTTGCTACGGGTCCAGATCCAGGGATCCCAAGGCGACTCTAGTAGATGCACTAGTAGCGCCCTGGACCTTCAACCTAGCTTATGTGTTCCCACCGTTTCCTCTCATTCCCAGGCTGGTAGCCAGGATCAATCAGGAGAGGGCTTCGGTGATCTTGATAGCTCCTGCGTGGCCACGCAGAACTTGGTATGCAGACCTGATGTGGCGGCCTTCTTATAAAATTATGCAATAATTTCCCTTTGTGCGGTCAGAACTTCCATAATACTTGCACATGTTTTAGCTAGGTCATTTCCAATCCTCATCTTCATCTATAGTCTTAACATCCCAATTTTAAACAGCTATAAATTTTAGTGTGTATAATATCCCCTTTCCTAACACATGATATCCCTTCGAAAACATATCTTAATGTTTCAGATATACCAATCAACTCAACTAAAATTTTTTCAAAAATATTGAATTTTAAATATTGCATTTTAAAGGCAAAATGATGTCCCCTAAAGAACCTTGTTTTCAGGGCATCTTTTGTTAATCATCAAGATCACAAGGATACTCTCCCCAACATAATTGTTATCTTCTAGAATATATATATATAGCGCAGCTTGTTATTACAACATCAACTTTAACACATCTACACTATGCTTTTAAACAAAAACTAATTAGGAATTTCTTAATAATGTTTTTTTTTTTTTTTTTTTTTTTTAACAATAACGTTTTTTACTAATTTTTGTTAACAATTATTCATTCATTTAACTTATTCAAATTAGTAAATTTCGCATTTTTTGATAAAAGCTAACCAAATAAATTAAATTTATAAACTTAAAGTGAATATGGACAGAATCCTGTATGGCTATTACATAGCAAAGTTTTATCACTAAAAAGAATATTTCACAAGTTTTTCATAAGTGTTCTGTTTTAACGTAGAAAATTATATTAGGGTTATATTTTAGGTCTATCAACAATATAAAACGTTCAAAATCCTTATAATTATTATTTTATAACCATTAACATACAAATAAGGGTAAAACGTTCTAATATGGGTCTCACTAGAAACATACAATGCACATTTGTTGTCTATTAATTACATATACTTTGTTTGCAATAAGAGAGAACGTTATGTATTGCACTGCTTTTATTTGTTCTTAGAAGTATCTTTGTACTCATATTTTGTTTTTTGTCTTTCCCTCACGTGTTCGCTGTATGAAACTATGTGTAAAAATATTGTTACTGCATGCTATTTTAGGGATATACAATCTTAAATCCGGGTTTACATATGCGCTCACACCTTCTAGTAATGATTGGCTAGAAAGCGCACACCTCCCATCTGATTGGCGGACATACCTTTAAAACAAAGAGGCGCCAAGTTTAATTTATCCAGCCTTTGATAAAGCCCGACCGGAGTCGGGGGAAACGCGTCAGGCATCCGAACAACAAAAAAGACTTATCAGGAAAGCAGTTAAAGAATACTGTTCAGCACTAGCGTTACCAAGACTGGGGTGACAGGATCCGGAACACCGTCGCCCACTTAGTCTTTTCGTAAACGGAGAGGAAAAGGACCAACTATCTCCCTGGTGCTGCAGGAGCTGCGATAATCCTAATGAGCATATGCTCTCAATGCTGACTTTTAACCTTTATCTAGTAAGTGTTTTTAACCGTGTGTTTTACTAGTACAATAAAATCCTACACTTGAATCGTGCCTTGTGCGCCTGTCTTTTTCTCTCATTTCATGTAATCATTTCTGAGCCGGGACCAGTGGGATTGCTGGCTGCGACCAGGCGGCACTACAGTGGCACTACAATCAAAACAATTTTTTGCTTTTCTACGGTTCATTTGAACATTATCTCCTACAAAATCAGGACTATTCACGGAACTTACAAATATCTTCTGTGATTAACACCTAAGGTACTGTTACATAGATCTGTAAAAAACCAATTTTCTCAAAACTTAGCACTATCCTAAAGTATCAAATTCCAGATCTATTGGCTGCTATTATTATACTTTTCTGTGGACTTTTTTTAATCATAGGCTTTTTAATCATAGGCACTTTAACCTATATCCATTCTAGGAATAAGGGGTTTTTGAGTATTTTTAACATATTATCTGTTATTGATTTTTTACTCTGTTTTATTAATTGTATTTTAACTGGTATCTAGACAGTTTTTAAATATTTTCAAAGCTTTTAACTTTTGGATGAGCAACTCATACACCATCACAGTGGCGACAACATATAACAAATAACATTAAGTTGGCAACAACTATTTAAAAAAAATTTTTTGTTTCAGTACATGAGCGCATAAAATCACAACCAGTGTTTGGTATGCAGACCTGGTGAATATGTCATCGGCTCCACCATGGAAGCTACCGTTGAGACGGGACCTTCTTGTTCAAGGTCCGTTCGAACATCCGAATCTGGCATCACTCCAACTGACTGCTTGGAGATTGAACGCTTGATTTTATCAAAGCGTGGGTTCTCAGATTCTGTCATTGATACTCTTATTCAGGCTAGAAAGCCTGTAACTAGAAAAATTTACCATAAAGTATGGAAAAAATATATCTGTTGGTGCGAATCGAAAGGATTCCCATGGAACAGGGTAAAAATTCCTAAGATTCTATCCTTTCTACAAGAGGGTTTGGAGAAAGGATTATCTGCAAGTTCTTTGAAGGGACAGATTTCTGCTTTATCTGTTTTACTTCACAAGGAGCTGGCGGCTGTGCCAGATGTTCAGGCTTTTGTTCAGGCTCTGGTTAGAATCAAGCCTGTTTACAAACCTTTGACTCCTCCTTGGAGTCTCAATTTAGTTCTTTCAGTTCTTCAAGGGGTTCCGTTTGAACCCTTACATTCCGTAGATAATAAGTTATTATCTTGGAAAGTTTTGTTTTTGGTTGCAATTTCTTCTGCTAGAAGAGTTTCAGAGTTATCTGCTCTGCAGTGTTCTCCTCCTTATCTGGTGTTCCATGCAGATAAGGTGGTTTTGCGTACTAAACCTGGTTTTCTTCCGAAAGTTGTTTCTAACAAAAATATTAACCAGGAGATAGTTGTGCCTTCTTTGTGTCCGAATCCAGTTTCAAAGAAGGAACGTTTGTTGCACAATTTGGATGTAGTTCGTGCTCTAAAGTTCTATTTAGAGGCTACAAAGGATTTCAGACAAACATCTTCCTTGTTTGTTGTTTATTCTGGTAAAAGGAGAGGTCAAAAAGCAACTTCTACCTCTCTCTCTTTTTGGCTTAAAAGCATCATCAGATTGGCTTATGAGACTGCCGGACGGCAGCCTCCTGAAAGAATCACAGCTCATTCCACTAGGGCTGTGGCTTCCACATGGGCCTTCAAGAACGAGGCTTCTGTTGATCAGATATGTAAGGCAGCGACTTGGTCTTCACTGCACACTTTTACCAAATTTTACAAATTTGATACTTTTGCTTCTTCTGAGGCTATTTTTGGGAGAAAGGTTTTGCAAGCCGCGGTGCCTTCCATCTAGGTGACCTGATTTGCTCCCTCCCATCATCCGTGTCCTAAAGCTTTGGTATTGGTTCCCACAAGTAAGGATGACGCCGTGGACCGGACACACCTATGTTGGAGAAAACAGAATTTATGTTTACCTGATAAATTACTTTCTCCAACGGTGTGTCCGGTCCACGGCCCGCCCTGGTTTTTTAATCAGGTCTGATGATTTATTTTCTCTAACTACAGTCACCACGGTATCATATGATTTCTCCTATGCAAATATTCCTCCTTTACGTCGGTCGAATGACTGGGGAAGGCGGAGCCTAGGAGGGATCATGTGACCAGCTTTGCTGGGCTCTTTGCCATTTCCTGTTGGGGAAGAGAATATCCCACAAGTAAGGATGACGCCGTGGACCGGACACACCGTTGGAGAAAGTAATTTATCAGGTAAACATAAATTCTGTTTTTTAGATCATGTACATTTTAGTAGCACTCTTTTTGAACAGTTTTTAGTTTATTTATGTAGTTTTGGAGATATGGACCCCCTATTTGTGAAGCCATCAATAAGTAGAACCACATCTGTGGTTGTTGTGAATTCCAAGGATAGTAGTTTGCTATATTTTGTTTAGTGGAAATAACATTGTTTCTGTTTTTATTTTGGTGTACTTTGATTATTGTTTACTAAAATATGTTGTTGTACATACAGAAAAAGAAGTGCTCTAAATCACCATAGAACGTGCTGTTGAGCTGCTTTTAGACGTTGACTACTTGCCCAGGGTGCTTAGAGGAATATGACTGTACCTTACTGATGAGGCCCAATGAAGGCCAAAATGATTGTCCTGGGCTGCCATGTTCCTTGTTCAGAGAAGGATTTCCTGGTATTCCGGGCTGAACTGATCTTGTTAGACTTCAGGAAAGATCTTCTGTGTGACTGGCACTATTGGGCTAAAAGAGGCTGCTCCCATGTGGTAATTTGCAATAGAATGAGCTATTATGCTGTTTTTTGTTTCTGCAAGAGCGCTTCTCTTTCTGCATGTATTTGTAATATGACACTAGGAAAGTCTCCCTAAGGGTGAAGGGGGAAACCAGATGTGGACTCCTTGCTTAATGTGCTTAGTGGAAAATTGCTTCACCTAACTGATGAAGCCCAATAAAGGCCAAAACGATCCACTGGGGTTGCCATGTTCCTTTTTTATAGAGCTATTGAGCTGTTGTTAGTTCCTGAGAGAGCATTTCTCTTTCTGTATGTATTTGTAATATGACCCTGGAGAAGTCTCCCTAAGGGTGATGGGGGAAACCAGACGTGGACTCCTTCCCCAATGTGCTTAGAGAAATATGGCAGCACCTCACTGACAAGGCCCAATGTAGGCCGAAATGATTGTCTGGGGTAGCCATGTTCCTTGTTCAGAGAAGGATAGCCTGGTGTTTTGGGTCTGGACTGACCTTTTTTGGTGGAATCAGACTGATGTACTTCAGGAAAGTTATTTTCTGTGAAGGGTACTATTGGACTTTAAGAGACTGCTTCCAGGTGGTAAATCATCATAGAACAAGCTACTGAGTTTGTTCCTGAGAGAGCGCTTCTCTTTCTGTATGTATTTGTAATATGACCCTGGGGAAGTCTCCCTAAGTTTGATGTGGGAAACCAGATGTGAACTCCTTGCTCAATGTGCTTAGAGGTATATAGCTGCACCTCACTTAACGAGGCCCAATGAAGGCCGAAACGATCATCTGGTATTGCCATGTTCCTTTTTCAGAGAAGGATTGCCTGGTATTTCAGGTCTGGACTGACCTTGTTGGTCGGGATCAGACTGATTTACTTTAGGAAAGTTCTGTAAAGGGCACTATTGGGCTAAAAGAGGCTGCTTCCAGTTGATAAATCACCATAAAATGAGCTATTGAGCTGTTGTTCAGTTCTGTGTGAGCGCTTCTCTTTCTATATATGTATTTAAAATATATTTTGTTTCTTAATGAGTTGTAAAAAGGCAGAGATGCTGCAAATACACATTGCCTTGTCCATCAGATCTTAAAATGACTCGTTATTGTTTGCTGTTTGCTTTACCAGATGTAAATCCTTGCCACCTCTTCCCTCAATCACATCCGCTGACTGCTATTGACTCCGCCCCATACTGCTTGGGAATACCCCAGACTCTGCTGAATTCCACCCCCTGCTGTATTTGGTTTTCCGTATGTTAACTTGGCAGGCAGGGCAGGCGGACAAGTTATGGAGCAGCGGTCTTTAGACCGCTGCTTCATAATTGCTGTTTTCGAAACACGGGCATCAAGCTGCGTACGGAGATTGATAAATTGACCCCTTAGTCCCATTCCCTCTCCAAGCTGTCCCATTTTAAAGATGCAAATAATATTTCTAAATCCAGACCTTTTCCGGTCCCAAGCAGTTTGGATAAAAGGTTTTCTACCTGTATTTACATTTAAGGTATCCGTGGGAAGCCACAAGCATATGAAACGAATTGGTAATTTCATATGAATATCAAATACATGCCATGTATGTCCCAAAGCAGGCAAGATTGGGAAACGTTACAGAACTGCTGACTTGTGGAATTTATGGGCTATATAAAAAGCACTGTTTGGTTAAGGTGATTACAGGGGGTGCAAAAACACAGCTAGATATCAAGGGTATCGGGGCACTGGTATTTCTAAATCCCCTTCTTCCTTTCTTTACCCTCTACTTGCTCGGCATAGAGCACTGGATATGTACAAAAGTCATTATATTGCAGGTGTTTGAAGTATGAGAGTACTACAGCAATGAATGGTACTTTACCCCCCCCCCCTTGGAACTGGAACTGTTGCTTAGTAACTTAATGACCCCCATGACCCACTGTTTTATGTATTTATTTGCTACTGTAATTGTATGGATAATTTGCTGAGGTTTTAATGGAAAATTATAGTCTAGAATAGGTAATTTTCTTACCGAAACATGTATATAGACATAAGTGTGAATTTAATATGTGATCATTCTTTAATTTGATAATAATTGTTGCTATGAGAAAAAAAAAAAAACCTAATCTGATCAACAGAAATATCCTCCATCCATCTACATATTAAGTATTATACACAAAGATCACGTATCTGAAATCATCCAGTACAAAACCCGTCTCCCTGCCAGTATGTGTGTTTGAAAATAATGTAATTGTTCTTCATGTTAATTAAGCATATTAATAGTGCATGTCATAACATGTGTTTGTGTATATAGCTGCAGAATTAGATTTATGCTTCTTATAGCACTAAATAAAAGATAAAAAGATACTGTATATGATTAGAAAGATAGAACCAGAAAAGAAGATGCAGTTTTGCGAGCGCAATGGTAGGTGCAAGAAAAACAAGGTATTGTAAGTAGATATACAATATATACGTGTGTGATAACCGAGACAGTTTTTAGGTCTCACTAACCTTTACAGCACAAGTATATTCTAGTGAGCCAGATGGGTTAGCTGCTAACTGTTATATCTGTGCTGAGATATAGATATCTATATTAAAGTGATGTGAAACCCAAACTTTTTCTTTCATGATTCAGGTAGAGCATGCAATTTTAAACAACTTTCTAATTTACTCCAATTATCAATTTTTCTTCGTTTTCTTGCTTTCTTTATTTGAAAAATAAGGCATCTAAGCTATTTTTTGGGTTCAGAACCATGGAAAGCACTTGTTTATTGGTGTGTGAATTTATCCACCAATCAGCAAGAACAACACAGTGTGTTCACCAAACATGGGCCGGCATCTAAACTTACATTCTTGCATTTCAAATAAAGATACCAAGAGAATGAAAATAATTTGATAATAGTAGTAAATTAGAAAGTTGCTTAAAATTGCATGCTCTATCTGAATCACAATAGAAAAAAATTGGGTTCAGTGTCCCTTTAAACAAATTTCTAATTTACTTCTATTATAAATTTTTCTTTGTTCTCTTGGTATCTTTTGTTGTAAAGCAGAGACATATACTTAGGAGCTGGCCCATTTCTGGTGCGCTATATGGCAGCAGTTTTGCAAGAATTTGCAAGAGCACTAGATGGCAGCACTATTTCCTGCCATATTGTGCTCCAGATGCCAACCTAGGTATCTCTTCAACACAGAATATCATGAAAAAAGCTAATTTGATGATAGAATAAATTATAAAGTTTATTAAAATGGTTTGTTCTGTCTGATTCACAAAGGGACATTTTGGCTTTAATGTCCATTTAATAACAGTTTGTAAGTTTTCTGAGGCTGGAAACTATAAGATTTAGGGCAGAGTTGTGAATGTAATTACAGATAGTATACATGGTATATATGGTAAGGTTGCCAACTCCCTCCCTTATTTCTAGAGATCTCCCTCGTTTGCCCAAACTTTTTTACAGTCACATTGGGGCCCATTTATCAAGCTCCGAACGGAGCTTGTAGGCCCGTGTTTCTGGCGAGTCTTGAGACTCGCCAGAAACAGCAGTTATGAAGCAGTGGTCACAAAGACCGCTGCTCCATAACCCTGTCCGTCTGCTCTGAGCAGGCGGACAGACATCGCCGGAATTCAACCCGATTGAATACGATCGGGTTGACTGACACTCCCTGCTGGCGGCCTATTGGCCGCGAGTCTGCAGGTACAAGAGCTGCTGGTGCAATGCTGAATACGGAGAGCGTATTGCTCTCCGCATTCAGCGAGGTCTTGCGGACCTGATCTGCACTGCCGTGAATCTGCAGGGGGCGACATTGCACAAGCAGTTCACCAGAACTGCTTGTGCAATGTTAAATGGCGACAGCGTATTCTGTCGGCATTCAGCGATGTCTGGTGGACATGATACGCTACAGTGTATCATGTCTGCCAGACATTGATCAAGCGGCCCCCAAGTTTCTTGTATTTAAAGTGAAAGACAATCCTAGCGTTTCTGAAACGCTACGATTGACTATTGAAACAAATAAAGGGGACTTTCATTCATGGGGGGATATTTATCAAAGGTCTGTCGGACCTGATCTGACAGTGCGGATTAGGTCGGACAGACCTCGCTAAATGCGGAGAGCAATACGCTCTCCGTATTCAGCATTGCACCAGCAGCTCTTGTGAGCTGCTGGTGCAACGCCGCCCCCTGCAGATTCGCGGACAATCGGCCTCCAGCAGGGGGGTGTCAATCAACCCTATCGTACTTGATCGGGTTGAATTGTGGCAATCTCTGTCTGTCTGCTCTGAGCAGGCGGACAGGTTATGGAGCAACGGTCTTTAGACCACTGCTTCATAACTGGTGTTTCTGGCAAGTCTGAAGGCTCACCAGAAACACGGGGCTTCAAGCTCAGTACGGAGCTTGATAGATAAGCCCCATGAAGTATAAGATACTTCATGCAGAAAGCTCCGTTATTTGTTTCAAGTGATCGCCGTTCTTAGTTGCTCAGGCAGCCCACGGCTGAAATTTTTTTTGCTAAGAGGTGACGTTTTCACCTCTTAGCAAATATCGTGCAATAAATCTAGCTTCAATGGGCACCAAGCTGGATTTCCCACATGGCTTTTGGCTAAGAGGTGAAAACGTCACCTCTCTAGCAAAACCGCGATCTGCTGTGGACTTCCTTAGCAGCTCAGAACGGCGATCGCTTGAAACAAATAACGGAGCTTTCTGCATGAAGTTTGTTATACCTCATGAATGAAAGTCCCTTTTATTTGTTCCAATAGTCAATCCTGACGTTTCAAAAACACTAGGGTGGATTTTCACTTTAACTGTAGTTTGACATTGAAAAATAACTGGAAACAACATACTGGATCTGAGGTCTAATGTGAGCATTTAAGATGTAATTGACCCGGTCTTCAGTGCAGTTAGTTTTATCTAAAGACATGTAGAAATAAATGATTTTAAAGTGAATGTAAACTTTAATGAATTAAAGAGCAGTATCAAATAATAATCTTAAAAACAGGGGCACTTTAATTCATTAAAGTTTACAAAGACGCTTATTTTTTAAAATACTTACCTCTGCATTATGGTAAACATAACGCTGATTCTCCGCCCGCAGCTCCTGCTTTCTTTAGCAGAACAATGAAAATGACAATGACCGGCTTCCTACAATCATTGCATTCTCCAGTGGTTTTGTCTGTGTATTAGTTGATGTAGCTTAATTTCTTCTGAATCACTAAAGAATAAGCATAACCTTACTTTACAATAGCAAGGGCTTCTAGCCCCCTATGTGTACTTGAGTGTGAGAACAATACGTCTATTGGTATTCATTTGAGCACTCCAAACTAAGTTCATTTTTGTTTTCAGGGGTGTGATGCATTTATTCCTTTCAATTTTGAGAGCTTCAGCAAGGGTTAATACACATTCTGGCAAAACCTCACTCATGTGTTACAGTTAAAAGGACATTCAACCAAAAGATATTTCTTTAAAGGAACATTCCAGCCAAATTTGGAATCCACATGAATACATTTCAGTTTTGGATAGAAGCATTTTTGTAATATACATGCATTAGCAAAAACGCTTCTAGTAAAAGTTATAGCTATATCAAAAAAGGATCCAACAAATCCCTTGTGGACTATAAAAAATGCGTGGAACCAAAATGGGTATAAAAAAATAAAATGTTCTGTAGACTGGTCACTGCTTCTCTTTCTTTCCTAGTCAAGTTAGAGGGACCCTCCTGTTCAGATCTAGATAGTGTAGTGAGATCCTCTACCACCCTTTTGTGGAACACTTCCAGACTTTTCCCTCTAACATGTATAGGATAGAAATTTGATCTGGACTTCATTTTGCAAAGTACTCTTTCTGTGATACTTTGTTCACTGTAACCATGGGATAAATCCTCCAGGTTACTAAGTGCACATATATCTGAAAATGCCAGATCGTCATAACTGACCATACACTCTGTCTGTCTCGTGTTCTCTGTGGTCTCATTATTAGTAAAATATTTCCTTGGGGTTAGGTCCCTCACGAGCCTATTAACATCCAAAATAGTTTGGAATAGGGTGAAATTTTGTGAGGGAACGAACCCCAGGCCATAATTGAGTACTTTTCTCTCAAGATCTGTTATCTCATATGAGGATACACTCCTGTTGCTTCTCACTGGGTATCTATGTTCGTTGTCCGCAGTTTGTGGTATCTGTACTGAGCCTCACCCCCCTCCCCTCGGTTGTCTGGGGGCCCAGTGAAAAACCTGAGTGTTAGAGGCCGAATTATCAATTGTATGTCGGACCTGATCCCACAGACATCGCTGAATGCGGAGAGCAATACACTCTCCATATTCAGCATTGCACCAGCAGCTCACAATAGCTGCTGGTGCAACGCCGCCCCCTGCAGATTCACAGCCAATCGGCAGCCAGCATGGAGGTGTCAATCAACCCGATCATACACGATCGGGTTGAATTGTGGCGATTCCTGTCCGCCTCATCACAGCAGGCGGACAGGGTTATGGAGTAGCGGTTATGGAAATTTGAGGGCCAGAAACACGGGCCCTCAAGCTCCATACGGAGCTTGATAAATGGGCCTCTTAGAATCAGTATTAGCCTGTGCCTGAGTGTTTTCTCTTGTATTTTTGTGATAATGTGATCTACCCCATCCTCTACGTCTGCCCCTCTTTGGTATAGCCCCTGGGTTCCTCTGTTCTTTCAGTATATTTTTGATCTGTGGGGCAGTCTCCATTCCCCCCACTGCATCCTGTACGGGCAATGAGCATGCCTCATCTAGTTCAGAGCTGGAGCAACCATCAATCTCAAAGCTTGAAGCAAATCTATCTTCATCCGTTAACTCCGGCTCTGAGTCAGATAAAGCCACCTTCTTGGGGGTTTCCTCTTCCTGAGGTCTAGATCTCCAATTACCCTGTTTACTATTCTTACCCCTCTGTGCAAAAGTTTGATTATTCTGACTTTTACTCTGCTGGTTAGACCAAGATTTACCTCTTTGGCGTCTAAACCAGATATAAACTACACCTTTGGTATAATCTTTTTGGTCCCTTATGAATTTAGAATGTTTGGTCTGAATGATCAACTTTCTAGACTCTGCCATGGTTTCTTTCAAAATGTCATCAAACTGAGGATAAATCTCATGCTGTTTATATTTATTCATCTCAACTTGTAATTGGGTAATTCTATTCTTAACCTTACTTAACAGCATATCTTTGTACTCTATTAGAAAAGCTATTAATTTAAGGGAGCAATCAGTAAGTGTTTGGTTCCACTTTTCAATAAATGTAGTATCTTTAATATCATAAGTGGGGAATTTGTTTATTCTCAAACCTCTGGGGACCATTATTATTTATTTGGACAAAATCCACTTGTCCCACTTGCGCTTCTGTACCTTGATCTTTAAATGTTCCATATCCATAAAAAAAGTCCCCAAGTTTGGTATTAGGTACGTTCTGTTCAAAAACATCTACCAATTCAAGTAAATCCAAGTCATCTACCAATTCAAGTAAATCCAAGTCATCTACCAATTCAAGTAAATCCAAGTCATCTACCAATTCAAGTAAATCCAAGTAATCTACCAATTCAAGTAAATCCAAGTCATCTACCAATTCAAGTAAATCCAAGTCATCTACCAATTCAAGTAAATCCAAGTCATCGTCATATATATCTTTAAGTGAATAAAAGGAGTCACTAGTTGCCATATTTTCCATTGGTATTAAACCTGGTTACAACACAAAGTCTCTGAGAGCTAGCCAGTAAAATGTGGGTATTATTAACACAGTCCCTAAGTCCAAACACTGCAATCTCAGGATCAGGGAAAATACATGCAAAAAGTAAGGCTCCCTAACTTATGACCTGAGACCCCCATCACTATTTTGTATATCTCTGGATGAACTTTTCTTACTTTTTGCAAAAGTTCTAGCTGTTTCAAAAGTATATTTGAGTATGCACCGTGCACCAGCATTTTGGACACGGCACTTGGTCAGAGAGCCTAAGGTGCTTGTACCATCTGGTAATGACTCAATTTGTTAATTGCTGACATGATACAAGCCCCACTAAAGCTCTGAGCAACTGCAGTATTTAAAATGCTGATGTACTGAGAATATCTCTAGCTATGCTTCACATGCACGTGCAGAGAAAAATACTAACCCTAAAACAGTGATAACTTTTACTAGAAGTATTTATGCCAGTACGAGTATATTGCAAATATGTTTCTATTCAGAGATGCAATTCAACTATGTGCATTTATATTTTGACTGGAATGTCCCTTTAATTATTCAGATAGAGCCTGCAATTTTAAACAACTTTCTAATTTACTTCTATTATCAAGTTGTCTTTGTTCATTTGGTATCTTTTGTTGAAAAGCAGGAGCTAACTTGTGTCTGGACCATATGGCAGCAGTTTTGCATGACTGTTATACATTTGCAAGAGCACTAGATGGCAGCACTATTTCCTGTCATGTAGTGATCCAGACTTGTGCACGCTACCTACCCAGGTATCTCTTCAACAAAGAATACAATGATACCAAAGCATTGAAGTAAATTGGAAACTTTTTATAAAATAAATTTTTTTGTCTGACTCACAAAAGAAAAGTTGTGGGTTTCATATTCCTTTAACATTACCAATTTTTATTAGAAAGTATTGGTGTGAGCATAACACTAGACCAATTAGTAAGTTGTTTTATTGATTAGGAATCAAGCTGGCGCAGTAAATGGTGGACTATTAAAAAAAAGGTTAAAATAGTAATGTAAAATGCAAACTGAGCAATGGAAAGTCTTCTTAATATATTTAGGTATTTTTTTGGGTTGTTAAGTAGGTAAGTGAAACATTGTCTAGTAATGTCATTTTAATTTGGTGTTGATCAGTATATACAGCTTCATTATCCATTATAGTTGGAAAATGTTACATTATTATTTTACATAGTACACATGGATCAGAAGGTTCAAGATATGACAGTATCACAACATCCCACCCACTACTGACAGACTATACAATGATGAATATAGATTTCATTAATCTAAAGTACCATATATTAATATACACATCTAAAATGGTGTCAGTGGCCATTTCAGAGTATATAACACATACGTAACATAAAATTATTCCAAATCATCTTGTAATACTCTCAAACAGGTCTAAAAGGGAATTGTTTTGTTATTTATTAAGTGCCTTTGGCTGTTGAACTCGATATGTCCAATTTGTTGACGATATATAGTGCAAAATATCACCAAAAAGTCAGTACTGTCTATGCATGGTATAGGTCAATTTTTCGTTATCCGATCGGATCTGGTATGCTCTTTTTCCAATATGGGAATGATGTTATGGTTTGGATCATGATTGCTCTGATAATTAAAAAGGTGATTCAGGAGCCATAAAACATCCAATAAACACAATCGGAATCATATCCAATATATAAATGGATAAATGGATTCGGCTGCAATTTGGCACTTTATGTGGGATGGGGAGTTGCAAGAAACCCTAAAGAAAAATGAGAATGCCTGTACCTTTCTTTACGAAGTTTGATATAGTAAAAGTAATGGCATTGGGTATTCCTAGCTTGATTTGGTAAAAAAAAAATAAGCAGTAGGAAATGTAAAGATTTAAAATTATTTTTTTATGTTGCTCACTAACATGCATGAGAAAAAAGCAGCTAAACTGAGTTTGGTGAGCTTGTGTAGATTTAATTTTCATTACCAGATTTAAATAGAGTTTGGACTAAATATGCACATTATGTTGCAGTATCAGCTGATCTGTGCTATAAAATGTAAAGCCACGAAAGACGTAATCTAAGATTGTAAATCTAAGAATGTAAATCCACGAAAGAAATCAGCTCTTTTACCTGTAAAAAAAATACAAACGAACCTCCCAACAGTAAAACCCACCACCCACACAACCAAACCCCCCAAATAAAACCCTATCTAAATAAACCTAAGCTCCCCTTTGCCCTGAAAAGGGCGTTTGGATGGGCATTGCCCTTAAAAGGGCATTTAGCACTTTTTCCTTGCCAAAACCCCTAATCTAAAAATAAAACCCACCCAATAAACCCTTAAAAAAAACTAACACTAACCCCTGAAGATCCACTTACAGTTTTTGAAGACCGGACATCCATCCTCAACGAAGCCGGGAGAAGTCTTCATCCAAGCGGCAAAAATTCGTCCTCCAGACGGGCAGAAGTCTTCATCCAGATGGCATCTTCTATCTTCATCCTTCCAACGCGGAGCGGCTCTATCTTCAAGACATTCGGCGCGGAGCATCCTCTTCTTTCGCTGGCTCTTCAAGAATGAATAAAATTCTATCAGCCAATCGGAATTCAAGGGACGCCATCTTGTATGACCTCATTTGAAGGAAAATTCATTCTTGAAGAGCCAGCGAAAGAAGAGGATGCTCCGCGCTGTATGTCTTAAAGATGGAGCCGCTCCACGTCGGAAGGATAAAGATAGAAGATGCCGTCTGGATGAAGACTTCTGCCCGTCTGGAGGACGACTTCTTGCCGCTTGGATGAAGACTTCTCCCGGCTTCGCTGAGGATGGATGTCCGGTCTTCAAAAACTTTAAGTAGATCTTTGGAGGTTAGTGTTAGGTTTTTTTAAGGGTTTATTGGGTGGGTTTTATTTTTAGATTAGGGGTTTGGGCAAGGAAAAATAGCTTAATGCCCTTTTAAGGGCAATGCTCATCCAAATGCCCTTTTCAGGGCAATGGGGAGATTAGGTTTATTTAGATAGGGTTTTATTTGGGGGGTTTAGTTGTGTTGGTGGTGGGTTTTACTGTTGGGGGGTTGTTTGTATTTTTTTTACAGGTAAAAGAGCTGATTTCTTTGGGGCAATGCCCCGCAAAAGGCCCTTTTAAGGACTATTGGCAGTTTAGGCTAGGGTTTTTTTTATTTGGTGGGGGCTTTTTTATTTTGATAGGGCTATTAGATTAGGTGTAATTAGTTTAAATATTTGATCATTTATTTTTTATTTTGTGTAATTTAGTGTTTTTTTATTTTTTGTAACTTAGTTAATTGTATTTAATTTATTTAATTGTAGTGTAATATTAGGTGTTAGTGTGAGGCAGGTTAGGTTTTATTTTACAGGTAAATTTGTATTTATTATAGCTAGGTAGTTAGTAAATAGTTAATAACTATTTACTAACTAGTCTACCTAGTTAAAATAAATACAAACTAAAGTTAGGGGTGTTAGGGTTAGATTTAGGGTTAGGTTTAGGGGTTAATAACTTTAGTAGAGTGGCGGCGGTGACGTTGGGGGTGACAGATTAGGGGTTAATAATATTTAACTAGTGTTTACGATGCGGGAGTGCGGCGGTTTAGGGGTTAATATAATTATTATAGTGGTGGTTAATAATTTTATTTTAGTGTTTGCGATGCGGGAGGGCCTCGGTTTAGGGGTTAATAGGTAGTTTATGGGTGTTAGTGTACTTTGTAACACTTTAGTTATGAGTTTTATGCTACAGCTTTGTAACGTAAAACTCATAACTACTGACTTTAGATGGCGGTACAGATCTTGTCGGTATAGGCTGTAACGCTCACTTTTTGGCCTCCCAGGCAAAACTCGTAATACCGGCGCTATGGGAGCCCCATTGAAAAAGGACTTTTTGAAAGGTGCGGTAGTTACGTTGCATTACGGCCAAAAAAGTGTGCGTTACAGCTATACCTGCAAGACTCGTAATAGCAGCGGTAGTGAAAAAGCAACGTTATGAGGCTTTTTCACTCATAACGCAAAACTTGTAATGTTGCCGAATGTTAGTTATTAAAAATGTGCTGATGTTGGAGGATATTTATCACAGAAGCAGGTATGCTTTTAATTAAAATATAGGGCCAAATAATAATACATGTTATGTCAAGGCCATATAGCCATTCTTCTTAATTGACTTTAAGTCAATATGTAGTTAACCCCTTAACTGTTGAGCCATTTCCTCCCCTTTGCTGAGCTGTTTTGGAGTCTTTAGATTATTCTCACATTTAAAGGGATACTGAACCCAAATTTTTTCTTTTGTGATTCAGATAGAGCATGCAATTTTAAGCAACTTTCTAATTTACTCCTATTATCACATTTTCTTCATTATCTTGGTATCTTTATTTGAAATGCAAGAATGTAAATTTAGATGCCTGCCCATTTTTGGTGAACAACCTGGGTTGTCCTTGCTGATTGAACAGCACCAATAAACAAATGCTGTCCATGGTTCTGAACCAAAAATTTGCTGGCTCCTTAGCTTAGATGCCTTCTTTTTCAAATAAAGATAGCAAGAGAACGAAGAACAATTGATAATAGAAGTGAATTAGAAAGTTGCTTAAAATTGCATGCTCTATCTGAATCATGAAAGGAAAATAAATGGGTTCAGTATCCCTTTAAGTCCTACTGTAATCCAATTTTTTTATTATATATTGTTGCTTTCAGCAGACCCAGCAGATTCAAATTATACCCTTTTTATATGTATATATCATGGCATGTAAGAACTCAAAAACAAAATGTCTAAAAGATTGTATAATTTTATTAAAATTTTAATAAAAAAATGTTGTAAACAATTGTGTGGGTGTTTTGCTTTTATCTAAACACTTAAGTTTAAAGAAGAAGGGGTTATCCTCATATAAACAGGGGCCTTGGGGTATGATTATATAACTTTTATGTGCACATAGAGGCTCCCATGAGACTATACTCAAAGAAATAGACATTTGTTCACGAATACTCCAGTTATCACCTGGTGATTAAAACTTAAATAGGGGCGTTATTTTAAAGAGGGGCTTATAGGCTTTATAACAAAGGGTCATGGGTAGGGTGACCATATTGCCGCTTTAAAAAGGGACACATATGAAAAATACATATGTCAGGGCTGTTTAAAGAAATGCTTTGTATAAGAACCCTGACATATGTATTTTTCATATGTGTCCCTTCTTAAAGCGGCAATATGGTCAGCCTAGTCATGGGGGTCTCTAGGACTTTTTTATGGCCTATTATAAGAATAAGTGTATTTAAATATCTGTGTGTTTTTATTTTTTTTAAATCAATTGTGTTTTAATTTCACATATCCAAGACAAAGGGCAAGATTACAAGTTGCATGCAATGAGTTTTCCGCGCGCGATAAGGTCTTTTCGCAATCAATTTCTATTGCGCAGCTATTACAAGTTTTGAAAAATCGTGATTGCACGTGCGCATTCGCCTTTTACGCAACAATCCTTTCCGCGCACGAAGAGCTGTAGTTAACAATTTTGCGCAACATAAAAGTTTCACAAAACACTTCAACAATACATTACAAAGTACAGTTACGCTCACATTAACACTGTCTACTAAAAATTATTTATAAAAAATATTGCACACAAAAGTTATAAGGGATCAAAGATACGAGATCCCGGTTGTTAAATAAAAAAAAGCTGACGCAGGGATTTTATATTGACATACATACACATACATAGAGAAACACTGATTTATATGTATAGAGATGTGTTTAACTATGGAGATAAGGAATAGATTTTACATTACAATCTTATGCACATTAAACAATATCTCACACAGATTTTCACAGAGATATTCACATATACATCTCAGATATCTAGACATATAGATATTCATATACATATCTCGCTATGAATAGGTATATCAGTCGAAATATCATCACATATATAGAGAAATATTTATTTATAAATGAATAGAATTCCGTTGCAAAAACATTTTCGCAATATGAAATATTCACATTTTCATGTACACTTTTCAAGGAGAATACATCAAGGGCTTTGCACAACATATTGTGTTTTTCATGTGTGTTTTTTTCTATTTTTCTTCTCCATTGACTTCTATGGGGAATACGTGAACACACATGAGATTTGACTGTTTGCATTACGAGGCTTGACGAGCGCGCAAATAAAGTTATTTTGCAGCTTGTAATAGCTGCGCAACCCCAAATGCGAAAAAGCCAAAATGCGCGCAGTGTTTTCGCAACTGATTTGCCGCACAAATTGTAATCTTGCCCAAAATGAGGTACACGGAGGAGCACACACACATTTATTGAGCACTATATGGCAGCAGTGTTTGTTACAAATTTATACATATAATAAGACACGTGCATGCTGGTTTTTGGACAGAATGCCAATGGACAGAATGCTGAAGCATGTTCTGAGTTCGGCCGAGGGCAACTACACTCCAGAGTGCTCTGTTCTAATCAGAACCTCGGGTGCGCAATCCGCCTCTGAGAACCTAACCATGGGTCCCACCCCGCACATCTTGTCATTCTCTGTCTGGGTAATACTCTATTGAATCTATCTATTTATCAAATCAATCTATCTATCAAATCTATCTATCTTGTGGCCGGACTGTTATCCAACGGCCAATTGTCTGTCGGAATATTATTCGAGCTCCTGAGCTTACCTCAGTATGCTCTCATGAGAGGCGATATGATAGAAAAGTTGACATATACTAAGGGGCTTACTAAAGCTAAGGCTGAAACAGTAGCGGACCTACAGAGGGCCTTGGTGCAAAAACATTTTTTACCCCCCCCCCTCCCACCAAAGTGACTTGCTGTTAAAGAAAGTCCGTCAAAATGAATTCCTTCATCAGGCTGACAATTTGACTGACTTTCTTTAAAATCGAATCACTTTGTTTACACATCTGTAAAAACATATATGTTTGTTAATTTACCAAATATTTTAGTATTATTACATCTAATTAAACGTAAATGTGTATTGGAGATGTTGCCAGTGCCACAGCATAACATGGAATAAGAAATGGTTACAAAACAAAAAAAAAAAATCAATCAGCAATATTAAGAATAAATATAAATTAATATCAAAATTATGATTTTTGACCAATGGGTCCAATAATTTGGCAAGGTACTGTCGGCAAGCTTGTTGGGAATATGGTTCGCATATGCCATTAAAATCTATGTTTCTCTCATGGAAAAAAGTTTTAACAAAGGATACAAGAGAGAGAAGTAAATTGGATCAAAATGTAAATTGGAAAGTTTTAAAATCTGAAGCATTGAAAGTTTAATGTTGTGTCCCTTAAAGAGTTTATATTTGACATAAAACACTGTGATTTTTTTTTAAAAAAAAAGGTTCTTATTGATCTATGAGTCTTCAGAGTATATTTTATAAAAATGTGTTCCACACCCGTGCACAGGGCCAAATTTATAATGAAGCAGATAAGGCAGAATAGGCATGTACGTTAAGGCTCCCTTAATTTTATAGCTGTTTTTATGCACAAAACAAAGTACTAATACTCATTTTGGTGTTGCTGCTGTTTTTATTTGTGGCCCGACTGTTATCCGACGGACATTTGTCCGACTGACATTTGTGTGACAGATAATATTCCGACAGACAAATGGCCGTCGGATTACAGTCTGGCCACGAGATAGATAGATAAAGATCGAAAGATAGACAGACAAATAGAGAGACAGACAGAAAGACAAATAGTTAAAAGTGCGTTGTGAGGGTGGGACAGATAAGATAAGGATAGATCAAAAGATAGACAGATAGATAGATAGATAGAAAGATAAAGATAGACAGACAGATATAGATAGATAAATAGATAGATAGATAGATAGATAGATAAAAACACATCGTGGGGGGTGAGACCCATGGTTAGGTTCCCAGAGGCAGTTGCGGCGCCCAAAGCTCTGATTAGAACAGAGAACTCTAGAGCGTATTTGCCCTCGGCTGACGTCGCAACACAGTCTCTCGAACATATGTGTCTGAGCACCTTTTTATCTATAGTATACAACATAGACATGGTGTGAGTATCTAGTCTGCTGCCTAAAGCTTGCAAATAGGTAAAACTGTCAGAGTCCCTTTAAGCAAAAATAAATGATTCATGTTTAGTCTGTTTTACATAGTTGCTTATGCGCGGATATTCAGAGATTTCCCTAATCTGGGCCTGTACCTAGTTTATAATGATATAATGCTTTTGTAGAAAATAAAAACAAGCTTGAGATTAACAGATGGAGTATATACAGTGTACTGACTCACCAATCATTGTTTTCTGTGCCATCACATTTTGTGTTCCTATGAATGAGTATTCGTGTGCGATATTTTTCGCATTAGTGTTTGTCTTGCAGCGATGATACGAACACGTCTCACAGAGCTTTGATCTGCATCAGTGGTTCACAAAATTTCTGCATGGTATCATTCTTACATGATTATTATTACACACAAACGTATATTTAGCATCCTTATTACATCAATATTTCATATTACATTTGGTAATTACATTTACTCAATATTTCATTAAATAGTTGTATATATATATATATCCTATCTTTAACATTGAGTGGACTAGTAACTTTTCCCCTCTGGGCTTGTAAATCATAGTAATATTTTTTCAATATATATGTGTGTGTATATATATATATATATATATATATATATATATATATACATATATATTATAGATACATACACACACATATATATCTTTTTTTTTTATTATTATTTTTTTTATTATTATTGTTTTTTTTGTTTTTTTAAAAGCCAGCAATCACAATTGCTAGGTACAAGTCCGGAGTGTTTCCCACATTATTTATATTTATAAAGATCCACAGAGTGCACTTGCCGAGAGATATAGGGGGCAAATGATTAAGCACTGTATGGTGCCTAATACATCAGTTAACACTAACAGCAGTTAATAAGCAGCGGTCTTAAGAGCGGCAGACAGCAGTCAAGCCGATCAGATACGATCGGTTTAATTGACACCCCCTGTTAGAGGCCGATTGGCCATGAATCTGCCGGGGGCGGCATTGCACAAGCAGTTCACCAGAACTGCTTGTGCAATGCTGACAGCATATGCTGTCGGCATTCAGCAATGTCTGTCGGACATGATCCGCTGAGCAGATCATGTCGGACAGACATATGATAAATAGTATTCGAATTAGACTAACTAAAGAAGTTATTAGAAGACTATATTTCCTGACATGTGCAAAAGTCTGCCATCACCATCTGGTTTCATTTGATCATTTGTTAAAAATAAGTAAAACATTATTTAGATCAGTTTGTTCAAGAATAAATTATTTATTAGCACTAGGGACAAATATTTTTTGTTTTTTAATTCCTTTATTAAATCTTTATGTGATAATGGCATTTACAGCAATATTGTCTTCACATACCTTTCGCATATACATTTGTAATACTGTTGTGACACTATGGCCTCTAGTTATCAAGCCGTCAATCGCAAATACGCTGGAATACTGCAGTGTATTTTTGGCGAGGCTGATTCGCCTTAGTTATCAACCCCTACTGCCCGGCAAAAGTAGAATCTAGTGACTCAGTCCGACACAGATCGATTCTTACGTCACTACAGATGTTCCAAACGCAAGTTCGGCACAATCTGACTACTTTTGGTAGTTATCAAACTACTACCAGGTACGCTTGCCACTATTCCGGGCCAGCGTACCTGGATTTCAATCCGCCGCCCTGGAGGCGGCGGATCCCATAGAAATCAATGGGAGTCTGACCATAGCGAAAGCTCATGTTCGCTGCTGCCCGATATCCCATTGATTTCTATGGGAAACGTCTGCACCTAACACCCTAACATGTACCCTGAGTCTAAACACCCCTAATCTGCCCCCCCTACACCGCCGCAACTAAATAAAGTTATTACCCCCTAAACCGCCGCTCCCAGACCCCGCCGCAACTATATTAAACATGTTAACCCCTAAACCGCCGCTCCCTGACCCCGCCGCCACCTACATTATACATATTAACCCCTAATCTGCCGCCCCCTATACCGCCGCAACCTACATAAACTTATTAACCCCTATCCTGCGGATCCCGGACCCCGCCGCAACTAAATAAATTGTTTAACCCCTAAACCGCCGCTCCTGGACCCCGCCGCCACCTACATTATATTTATTAACCCCTAATCTGCCCCCCTACACTGCAGCCACTATAATAAAGTTATTAACCCCTATCCTGCCCCCCCTATACCGCCGCCACCTATATTAAAATTATTAACCTCTAAAGTCTAACACTAACCCTAACCCCCCCTAACTTAAATATTATTTTAATAAATCTAAATAATATTACTCGTATTAACTAAATTATTCCTGTTTAAAACTAAATACTTACCTGTAAAATAAACCCTAAGATAGCTACAATATAACTAATAATTACATTGTAGCTATTTCTCCAACATAGGTGTGTCCGGTCCACGGCGTCATCCTTACTTGTGGGATATTCTCTTCCCCAACAGGAAATGGCAAAGAGTCCCAGCAAAGCTGGTCACATGATCCCTCCTAGGCTCCGCCTACCCCAGTCATTCTCTTTGCCGTTGCACAGGCAACATCTCCACGGAGATGGTTAAGAGTTTTTTGGTGTTTAAATGTAGTTTTTATTCTTCAATCAAGTGTTTGTTATTTTAAAATAGTGCTGGTATGTACTATTTACTCTGAAACAGAAAAGAGATGAAGATTTCTGTTTGTAAGAGGAAGATGATTTTAGCAAACGTTACTAAAATCGATTGCTGTTTCCACACAGGACTGTTGAGATGAAGTAACTTCAGTTGGGGGAAACAGTTGGCAGACTTTTCTGCTTGAGGTATGACTGGCCACATTTCTAACAAGACTATGTAATGCTGGAAGGCTGTCATTTCCCCTTATGGGGACCGGTAAGCCATTTTCTTAGATTAAGTAAAAGAATAAAGGGCTTCATAAGGGCTTAAAAAACTGGTAGACATTTTTCTGGGCTAAAACGATTACTTTGCTAAGCATATTTTGCAGATTATAACTCTTAATAGTTATTATAATCTTGGGGATTGTTTAGAAAAACGGCAGGCACTGTATTGGACACCTTTTTCAGATGGGGGCCTTTTCTAGTTATAGGCAGAGCCTCATTTTCGCGCCACTAATGTGCAGTTGTTTTTGGAGAGCAAGGCATGCAGATGCATGTGTGAGGAGCTATGAACCACTGAAAAAGCTTATAGAAGGCGTCATTTGGTATCGTATTCCCCTCTGGGCTTGGTTGGGTCTCAGCAAAGCAGATAGCTGGGACTGTATAAGGGTTAAACGTAAAAACGGCTCCGGTTCCGTTAATTTAAGGGTTAAAGCTTTGAAATTTGGTGTGCAATACTTTTAAGGCTTTATGACACTGTGGTGAAATTTTGGTGAATTTTGAACAATTCCTTCATACTTTTTCACATATTCAGTAATAAAGTGTGTTCAGTTTGAAATTTAAAGTGACAGTAACGGTTTTATTTTAAAACGTTTTTTGTGCTTTGTTGACAAGTTTAAGCCTGTTTAACATGTCTGTACCATCAGATAAGCTATGTTCTATATGTATGGAAACCAAGGTTTCTCCCCATTTAAATTTATGTGATAATTGTGCCATAGTGTCCAAACAAAGTAGGGACAATGATGCCACAGATAATGATATTGCCCAAGATGATTCCTCTAATGAGGGGAGTAAGCATGATACTACATCATCCCCTTCTGTGTCTACACCAGTTTTGCCCACACAAGAGGCCCCTAGTACATCTAGTGCGCCAATTCTTATTACCATGCAACAATTAACGGCTGTAATGGATAATTCTATAGCAAACATTTTATCCAAAATGCCTACTTATCAGAGAAAGCGCGATTGCTCTGTTTTAAACACTGAAGAGCAAGAGGACGCTGATGATAACTGTTCTGACATACCCTCACACCAATCTGAAGGGACCAGGAGGGAGGTTTTGTCTGAGGGAGAAATTTCAGATTCAGGAAAAATTTCTCAACAAGCTGAACCTGATGTTGTAACATTTAAATTTAAATTAGAACATCTCCGCGCACTGCTTAAGGAGGTATTATCTACTCTGGATGATTGTGACAATTTGGTCATTCCAGAGAAATTATGTAAGATGGACAAGTTCCTAGAGGTTCCGGTGCCCCCCGACGCCTTTCCTATACCCAAGCGGGTGGCGGACATAGTAAATAAGGAGTGGGAAAGGCCCGGCATACCTTTTGTTCCCCCCCCTATATTTAAGAAATTTTTTCCTATAGTCGACCCCAGAAAGGACTTATGGCAGACAGTCCCCAAGGTCGAGGGGGCGGTTTCTACTCTAAACAAACGCACTACTATTCCTATCGAAGATAGTTGTGCTTTCAAAGATCCTATGGATAAAAAATTAGAGGGTTTGCTTAAAAAGATGTTTGTTCAGCAAGGTTACCTTCTACAACCAATTTCATGCATTGTTCCTGTCACTACGGCAGCGTGTTTCTGGTTCGAGGAACTAGAAAAGTCGCTCAATAAAGAATCTTCGTATGAGGAGGTTATGGACAGAGTTCAAGCACTTAAATTGGCTAACTCTTTTATTTTAGATGCCGCTTTGCAATTAGCTAGATTAGCGGCGAAAAATTCAGGGTTTGCTATCGTGGCGCGCAGAGCGCTTTGGCTAAAGTCTTGGTCAGCGGATGTGTCTTCCAAGACAAAATTGCTTAACATCCCTTTCAAGGGTAAAACACTGTTTGGGCCTGATTTGAAAGAGATTATTTCAGACATCACCGGGGGAAAGGGCCACGCCCTCCCTCAGGATAGGTCTTTTAAGGCTAAAAATAAGCCTAATTTTCGTCCCTTTCACAGAAACGGACCAGCCTCTAACTCTACATCCTCTAAGCAAGAGGGTAATACTTCACAACCCAAACCAGCCTGGAGACCGATGCAAGGCTGGAACAAGGGTAAGCAGGCCAAGAAGCCTGCCACTGCTACCAAAACAGCATGAAGGGATGGCCCCCGTTCCGGGACCGGATCTGGTGGGGGGCAGACTTTCTCTCTTTGCTCAGGCTTGGGCAAGAGATGTTCAGGATCCTTGGGCACTAGAAATAGTTTCTCAAGGTTATCTCCTGGAATTCAAGGAACTACCCCCAAGGGGAAGGTTCCACAGGTCTCAATTATCTTCAAACCAAATAAAAAGACAGGCATTCTTACATTGTGTAGAAGACCTGTTAAAGATGGGAGTAATTCATCCAGTTCCAATAAGAGAACAAGGGATGGGTTTTTATTCAAACCTGTTCATAGTTCCCAAAAAAGAGGGAACATTCAGACCAATTTTAGATCTCAAGATCCTAAACAAATTTCTCAGGGTTCCATTGTTCAAAATGGAAACCATTCGAACGATCCTTCCCACCATCCAGGAAGGTCAATTTATGACCACCGTGGATTTAAAGGATGCGTACCTACATATTCCTATCCACAAGGAACATCATCAGTTCCTAAGGTTCGCTTTTCTGGACAAGCATTACCAGTTTGTGGCACTTCCATTCGGATTAGCCACCGCTCCGAGAATTTTCACAAAGGTACTAGGGTCCCTTCTAGCGGTTCTAAGACCAAGGGGCATTGCAGTAGTACCTTACTTGGACGACATCCTGATTCAAGCGTCGTCTCTGTCAAAAGCAAAGGCTCATACGGACATCGTCCTAGCCTTTCTCAGATCTCACGGATGGAAGGTGAACAAAGAAAAAAGTTCTCTGTCCCTGTCAACAAGAGTTCCCTTCTTGGGAACAATAATAGATTCCTTAGAAATGAGGATTTTTCTGACAGAGGTCAGAAAATCAAAAATTCTAAGCTCTTGTCAAGTACTTCATTCCGTTCTTCGTCCTTCCATAGCGCAGTGCATGGAAGTAATAGGATTGATGGTTGCAGCAATGGACATAGTTCCTTTTGCACGAATTCATCTAAGACCATTACAACTGTGCATGCTCAGACAGTGGAATGGGGATTATACAGACTTGTCTCCGACGATTCAAGTAGATCAAAAGACCAGAGATTCACTCCGTTGGTGGCTGACCCTGGACAATCTGTCACAGGGAATGAGCTTCCGCAGACCAGAGTGGGTCATTGTCACGACCGACGCCAGTCTGGTGGGCTGGGGCGCGGTCTGGGAACCCCTGAAAGCTCAGGGCCTATGGTCTCGGGAAGAATCTCTTCTCCCGATAAACATTCTGGAACTGAGAGCGATATTCAATGCTCTCAAAGCTTGGCCTCAACTAGCAAAGGCCAAATTCATACGGTTTCAATCAGACAACATGACGACTGTTACATATATCAATCATCAGGGGGGAACAAGGAGTTCCCTGGCGATGGAAGAAGTGACCAAAATAATTCAATGGGCGGAGGATCACTCCTGCCACTTGTCTGCAATCCACATCCCAGGAGTGGAAAATTGGGAAGCGGATTTTCTGAGTCGTCAGACTTTCCATCCGGGGGAGTGGGAACTCCATCCGGAAATCTTTGCCCAAATAACTCAATTATGGGGCATTCCAGACATGGATCTGATGGCGTCTCGTCAGAACTTCAAGGTTCCTTGCTACGGGTCCAGATCCAGGGATCCCAAGGCGACTCTAGTGGATGCACTAGTAGCGCCTTGGACCTTCAACCTAGCTTATGTGTTCCCACCATTTCCTCTCATTCCCAGGTTGGTAGCCAGGATCAATCAGGAGAGGGCTTCGGTAATCTTGATAGCTCCTGCGTGGCCACGCAGGACTTGGTATGCAGACCTGGTGAATATGTCATCGGCTCCACCATGGAAGCTACCTTTGAGACAGGACCTTCTTGTTCAAGGTCCATTCGAACATCCGAATCTGGCTTCCCTCCAACTGACGGCTTGGAGATTGAACGCTTAATTTTATCAAAGCGTGGGTTTTCAGATTCTGTAATAAATACTCTGATTCAGGCTAGAAAGCCTGTAACTAGAAATATTTACCATAAAATATGGAAAAAATATATCTATTGGTGTGAATCTAAAGGATTCCCTTGGAACAAGATAAAAATTCCTAAGATTCTTTCCTTTCTACAAGAAGGTTTGGAGAAAGGATTATCTGCTAGTTCTCTGAAGGGACAGATCTCTGCTTTATCTGTTTTACTTCACAAAAGACTGGCAGCTGTGCCAGATGTTCAAGCATTTGTGCAGGCTCTGGTTAGGATCAAGCCTGTCTACAGACCTTTGACTCCTCCCTGGAGTCTAAATCTAGTTCTTTCAGTTCTTCAAGGGGTTCCGTTTGAACCCTTACATTCCGTAGATATTAAGTTATTATCTTGGAAAGTTTTGTTTTTGGTTGCAATTTCTTCTGCTAGAAGAGTTTCAGAGTTATCTGCTCTTCAGTGTTCTCCGCCCTATCTGGTGTTCCATGCAGATAAGGTGGTTTTGCGTACTAAGCCTGGTTTTCTTCCGAAAGTTGTTTCCAACAAAAATATTAACCAGGAGATAGTTGTACCTTCTTTGTGTCCAAATCCAGTTTCAAAAAAGGAACGTTTGTTACACAATTTGGACGTAGTCCGTGCTCTAAAATTCTATTTAGAGGCTACTAAAGATTTCAGACAAACATCTTCTTTGTTTGTTGTTTATTCTGGTAAAAGGAGAGGTCAAAAAGCAACTTCTACCTCTCTTTCCTTTTGGCTTAAAAGCATTATCCGATTGGCTTATGAGACTGCCGGACGGCAGCCTCCTGAAAGAATCACAGCTCACTCCACTAGGGCTGTGGCTTCCACATGGGCCTTCAAGAACGAGGCTTCTGTTGACCAGATATGTAAGGCAGCGACTTGGTCTTCACTGCACACTTTTGCCAAATTTTACAAATTTGATACTTTTGCTTCTTCGGAGGCTATTTTTGGGAGAAAGGGTTTGCAAGCTGTGGTGCCTTCCGTTTAGGTGACCTGATTTGCTCCCTCCCTTCATCCGTGTCCTAAAGCTTTGGTATTGGTTCCCACAAGTAAGGATGACGCCGTGGACCGGACACACCTATTTTGGAGAAAACAGAATTTATGCTTACCTGATAAATTACTTTCTCCAACGGTGTGTCCGGTCCACGGCCCGCCCTGGTTTTTTTAATCAGGTCTGATGAATTATTTTCTCTAACTACAGTCACCACGGTATCATATGGTTTCTCCTATGCATATTTCCTCCTGTCCGTCGGTCGAATGACTGGGGTAGGCGGAGCCTAGGAGGGATCATGTGACCAGCTTTGCTGGGACTCTTTGCCATTTCCTGTTGGGGAAGAGAATATCCCACAAGTAAGGATAAAGCCGTGGACCGGACACACCGTTGGAGAAAGTAATTTATCAGGTAAGCATAAATTCTGTTTTTAGGATTTATTTTTATTTTACAGGCAACTTTGTATTTATTTTAACTAGGTACAATAGCTATTAAATAGTTATTAACTATTTAATAACTACCTAGCTAAAATAAGTACAACATTACCTGTAAAATAAATCCTAACCTAAGTTACAATTAAACCTAAAACTACACTATCATTAAATTAATTAAATAAATAAATTAACTACAATTACCTAAAATTAAATTAAATTAAAAAAACTAAACTATAGTACAAAAACAAACAAACACTAAATTACAGAAAATAAAAAAGAATTACAAGAAGTTTAAACTAATTACACCTAATCTAAGCCCCCTAATAAAATAATAAAGCCCCCCAAAATAAAAAAATGCCCTACCCTATTCTAAATTACCAAGTAACCAGCTCTTTTACCCGCCCTTAAAAGGGCTTTTTGCGGGGCATTGCCCCAAAGTAATCAGCTCTTTTACCTGTAAAAAAAAAATACAAAGCTTTGAATCCTCAAAAATACAACTTGCCTAATAATTCTGCACTCCCTGTATGTATGAAGCCGTCTACTTTCCTGATGTGGAGGATGATGTGGTCAAAATACTCATTTGCCTAATAATTCTGCACTCCCTGTAGAGGCCTTAATACAGTCTACTCCAGAATTATTATTGTTTAAAAAGGATAGATAATCCCTTTATTACCCATCCATTTACTTTTTACACCTTGTATCAAAGCCTCTGCAAACTGCCGCCTTATTTCAGTTCTTTTGACAGACTTGCAATTTAGCGGGCGTGAGCACAATGTTATCTATATGGCACATATGAACTAACACCCTCTAGCTGTGAAAAACTGTCAAATGCATTTAGATAAGAGTCGGCCTTCAAGGGCTTAGACATTAGCATATGAGCCTACCTAGGTTTAGCTTTCAACTAAGAATACCTAGAGAACAAAGCAAATTTGATAATAAAAGTAAATTGGAAAGTTGTTTAAAATTACATGCCCTATCTGAATCATGAAAGTTTAATTTTTACTAGACTGTCCCTTTAATTTAAAGGGTAGTGTTCTAGCACACATATGAGATTTGTTCGTGATTTTAGAATTTCCGCCTACAGTATAGTGAAAATTTGTAGCAACAATAAAAATACAATGTTAAAAACAGCCGTCAACTCATAAAAAGACACACACACACAGATATACTCTCTCACACAAACTCACAGATGTACACACTTTTACACACAAACAGAAACACACTCGATGCTCACAGATATATAATTTATCTACCAATTGTTTTGTTTTTTTTGTATTGTGTTTTTTAAAGGAAATCTGCAAGATATACAGGATCTTGATTTTACATGACTTTGAATTTAAAAACAATTGGACACATTTTGAATTGAAAAGAGACCTAAAAGTAATGTATTAATGTTGTAGGGTACATTGGAAATAAATAATGATACTTATCTGTGAGTTTAGACTGTTGCTTTCAGGACACAGGATGTTTCACCAACTCCGGCTTGCTCGCCATCTCACACTATCCCTCTGCGCGTCCTCTGCATGGCACTCAGTCAGTCACAGACTAAAGTGTAGGTTGAGGGCAATGTAACATTTCCTGCCAGAAAGCTTAGTGAAACGCTCCTTCAGGACTCTGGAGCCATCACCATTAAAAAAAAAAAAAAAAACTTAAAAAAAACAAAAAACAAAACCTATTCTTTTTCAGTAGGTAGCAGGGCTGTCCCTCCTCAATTCCCTCCCCCTGCTTGAAAAAGGAATTATCCTCATATGCACACTTTTGTTACATGACACCACAAGGTATGGAGTAGGACACTGATAAGGAGGGTGAAGCAGGCTACACTTGGCAACACTAAAGTGTAGATTTTAGTTTATTTTATTAAAATATTTGTAAGATTTTATATACCCTTTTTTCTCACACACACTGTTTTTACCTTAATTAAGCTTTCTATAATATGCACATATCTCAAAATGTTTTATGGCACTTTAAAGGGACAGTCAACACTTGCGGTAACATTATGCGATATTGAAAAATAAAAAACGAAGATCCGCATGCAGCATAGCCCTTTTGCCTTGCCTACTTGCTTCTTGTAGTAATCACTGTCGATAACTTCTCTAATACCAGGTAAATATGGCAGCCGAACTCCCCCCACCGTTACGTAGCTACCTTCTTCAAATGATCAGCAAATCAGAATCCAATCCTCGGTCAGAAATTGCACACGCTTAACGTAGCGGTGGGGGGAGTTCGGCTGCCATATTTACCTCGTATTAGAGAAGTTATCGACGGTGATTACCACAAGAAGCAAGTAGGCAAGGCAAAAGGGCTATGCTGCATGCGGATCTTCGTTTTTTATTTTTCAATATCACATAATGTTACTGCAAGTGTTGACTGTCCCTTTAAGGTTTTCTTTTGTTCTCTTGTAACAATGGAGATTACATACATAGCGAATGTATATGTGTTTCATGGGAGTAAGCTTTATTTTAATAGGGAGTTTCTAATCTTGTAAAGAATATCCGCTAGTTTAGGTACACCTTTTTACACATACCTGTCTTGCCGCCCTTTCTGTAGCAAGATTACCAATGGTAAGAAATCTACTGAATGTGCCATAAAACATAGTTTACATATCTATTGTTTGAACTTTTACAAAACAGAAACCCTTATTACATTTAGTGAATGCACATTCTATGTTGTGTAAAAATGCTTGAAAGCACGCCCCTTCCCCACTGCGGAGATCCGCATTGACTAGCGATGTGGGTGGATTGTGGAACAGGTAGCGATCCCTATTGCTTCCTATGGAAGGCACATCACCACTCTTGTGGACATTTCTCATGGATTTGCCAATTTTTTATCAGCTAGCTCCCAGTAGCGCCATGCTGCTCCTTCAACAAACGATACCAAGAGAATATAGCAAATCTGATCATAGAAATACATTGAAGAGTTGTTTAAATTGTATGTTGTATCTGGATAACGAAAGAAAAATGTTGGCTTTTTTGTTCCTTCAACCAAAATAAAAAATAAAAACTACCACCCTTTTCACAACTCCAGTGTTGATGGGGTTTTTTTGTGATTCTTAGAGCACACTAATTATGTTTCAGTATGAACAAGCTTTACTGTTCTTTAAAGGCGTGAAAAATAACTCAGAATACCCATAACTGTTATTTATATTTAATCACCTACTTTTTTCTTATATAATATTCTATTCCCTGTGACTCGATGCTGACTATAGTTGCTTGTTCCCGCTATGTCTTTTGTGATGGAAAATCTAGTAGATGGATGAAAATGCTGAGCAGGGCCAGAACATAGTGTAACACAAATGTAGTGTTAAAAAAGTAAAAAGATAAAGTCAGTTTAAATAGATGAATACTACATAGTGCAATGATGTTAATTAAAGGGACACTGAACCCAAAAAAAATATTTTGGGATTCAGGTAGAACATTACATTTTAAGCAACTTTCTAATTTACTCCTATTATCAAATTTTCTTTATTCTCTTTATATCTTTATTTGAAATGCAAGAATGTAAGTTTAGATGCCGGCCCATTTTTGGTGAACAACCTGGGTTGTCCTTGCTGATTGGTGGATAAATTCATCCACCAATAAAAACATGCTCTCCAGAGTTCTGAACCCAAAAAAAGCTTAGATGCCTTCTTTTTCAAATAAAGATAGCAAGAGAACGAAGAAAAATTGATAATAGGAGTCAATTAGAAAGTTGCTTAAAATTGCATGCTCTATCTGAATCAATCAAGAAAAAAAAGGGTTCAGTGTCCCTTTAAGTATAAGCAACTGCTTTTTTATTACAACAATAAAACAGACTGTTTAGCATCCCTTTAATTTGTTTCCTACGAGCCACTACTTACTCTCTGAGAAGGTGTGCTGATTGAATACTTGTGCACGGGCTGCCAGGCATATGTGTATATGCAGCTGAAAAAAACATTAATAACATTTACTAGAAGCATTTTTGTTAATTGAAGTATATTGGAAAAAGGCTTCTAATTAATATTCAAATGGACCCATGCACATTGCAGAGAGGTTTAAGCACAGAACAGTGTTTATCAGAGGTATTTTGTGTGTTTATATATACATATCTGTTTTGTGTACTTATACAGTATATATATACACACACACATATATGTGTTTCCATCTATATATGTCTGTCTATTGATACATACCATATATATACATACACATATATATATATATATATATATATATATATATATATATATATATATATCCATAAAGTAATGCTTTTCATTTTTGAAGTGTCCAATGACTAAATTAATGCTCTATATTTAGTGAAATGTTTTACTAGTTTGTAATCCTTCTCTACCTGTTTCACACAGATTCTCTCACTCATCACCTGAAGCTATCACTCCCTGTGACATGGTCAGCCAGGTGCTGTAGCACACTAGTAGGTTCCGACACCCAGGTTGGCATTGAGCTTGGTTATAGTGTAGAGGCTGGGAATGCATGGCCCTTGTAACCCCGACCTTGTGCCATTTCCAGTCAGCCTGGTGCCGAGATTCGAGTTTCACTCTGAAAGCAGCCATATTTAGCGTGAACTTGTGCTCATGGGGGGAGGAGAGGGGGATCTATAGCAGGGCAATAGAGAAGGAAGGAAGCCAAAATTCAGAAGGGAGTCAATTAACTGAGAGTGGAGGTGGGGGGGGGGGGGGGGTTATCCATAGAAAGGCAATCTGTATTATGGAGCACTAAAATATACAGCAATTAGGCAGATTATTTACCACCTGTTCTGCAGACAGGGAATGGCTTCCATAATTAGCTTGGTCAATATAAAACAGCATTATTGGGCACTTTATATAGTTCTGATAAACAGCACGAGGACACTTTAGGAAGTTGGGATGAAGGGCACGGTGATAAATATCGTATATGGCGCAGATCATCTGCATGTGTAAATCTGTGATATGCAGCACAGTAACAGTGCACAAGAAATTCTAGAAATAAATAGCACATTGATGACATCTAAAAAATATAGCGAAGATTTAAATGCCTCTCCCAAATACTGTATTTAAAGGTTTTTAAGTGGTACAGTCTCCAAAGAAAATTCTTTCCCTTGGACAAATCTTGATTTTGGGAGCTGTTATATTAATAACGACAGGCCTCACCCATGCCAAAAACTATGAGGCCTGTACTTAATGGTGACTTGCAGCTGTCTACTACCTTAATGGGACAGAAAGGTCAAAATTGAATTGTATTTTAATTTTAAATAGAAGCATTTTTGCAATATACTTTCATTAGCAAAAATGCTTCTGGAAACTACTGTTTTTCAGCAGCATATGCACATATGCTTGGGGGGTGCTGTGCACCAATATTTAAACTCAGAAAACTAGCTGTGGTGTGTATAGTGTATGTGAAGACTTAAAGGGACATTATACACTTGATTTTTCTTTGCATAAATGTTTTGTAGATTATCCATTTATATAGCCCTTTTTTAATTTATAGTTTTGCTTATTTTTAAATAACATTGCCCTGATTTTCTGACTCCTAGCCAAGCCCCAAAGTTTTTGGAGAATGTATACCTACTCCAACTTGCTTCTGTTTGTGTAAAGGGTCTGTTCATATGCAGAGGAAGGGGGGGGGGGGTGTTCCAGCTAACCTTTTCAAAAGTGCTAAACTGCTTCTAAGTACGTTTTTAAACGGATTTATACTGGATTTTTATATCAGTATCTGTGCATATTATTCTTTATAGTAGTGTCTTTTACATGCAGTTAAATTAAAATTGGTGTTTACTGTCCCTTTAATTTGTCTCAAACAAGCCACTGCACGGGCCTCAACACATATATGCATATGCAGCTAAAATAAAACCAGTAAAAATATTTTTTAGAGGCATTTTTACTAATGAAGTATGTTGGAAAAAGGTTTCTATTTAAAATGCAAATGGACCCATACACATTCCAGTTTTGACCTTTCTATCCCTTTAAATCAATTTTTGCATGTTTAATAATGTCAATAGATTTACATTGCCTGGTAAAAGCAATGCAGTCAGAATATAGAGAAGCTGATGTATAGCCCTGTAGTTATAAATGTGCCTAATATATCACACTACTGCTCCACATTTATAAAATGGCTCTATCACGTGCATTCATCAAATTAATTTGTTTTTAAAAAAATGCAGAAATGGATTTACAGAATCGTTAAGGAAAAATTGAAATAAGTAACTTTATATGTATTTTTTTTTTTATTACTGTTTCACAACATGCTAGGCAAATAATAAAATCCTGTGTTTTAGATGTTGCTACCATGCTGTGTACATCCACGTGCTTGTTATTTGAACTATATATATATATTGGATTTGGTCAATCCCAGTGAGTAAATTAAGATTTATTTGGCCTTGTTAAAGGGACATAGAAGTAAAAAAAAAAAATGTTAGAGCTTTTTTTATTGCACTATTGTTTAAATACGACTGTGTTTAACCCCCTCATAGTGATTAAATAAAGACATTAAACACAAAATACATTTAATGCACCTCCTTCTAATTTTGGGTTCCGCGATTTTGGAAGCTGCAGGTGTCTGAAGGAGAGTTGCTGCACATATACAAACACACGTCAGCTCTGGAATGTAGTGAGAGCTGTGTATCAGCATGATGGAACACATGACTAGAGGGAGTCAGGGAATAACCTCAGTGCTACGCTTATAAACTGTATTTACAAGGGTCAAGTCGAGCGGGAACGCATGGGAACGGAGTTCCTACACTATTTTTGCAGAAGCAACTAAGTTCCCTCTGGACAGAGAACAGAAACGCTTCAGTAAACACTGCTGCTTCTGGTGGGAGGAGCTGGAGCACAGTCTGGTTAGAGGGATAGTGAGATCCTCTAGTAATGGGCAGTAACACTTCCTACAATACACTAAATGCAAGCCTATCAGCGGTCCTGCTGTGTGATCAACCCGCAATGTGTGGAACATATGGTGCTTACATTTCTGTGTGGCTTACTCTGGGGGTATTTAGCTCCCTTTAGCAGAAATAGGACTATTGCACCTTCTGTGGGTGAGACGATGTGACAGAGAATTCTCAGGCTCAAAGGCAGCCTTTCAAACCTTCATTGGATTTAATTTGCTTTCATTAACCAAACTGTATAGATTATATACATATAAATACAGTGTGTGTGCGTGTAAGTGTGTGTGTGTATAATATATAAACCAATATCAATATCCTTTATGGGAACTCCAAGTAATGGAAATGTAGAAAATAATATGGTAAAGTGATACTCGATTTCAAACGTAATATTGCCTTTGCAATAAAACCCTGTGGTAACCTCAAAAGTAGTTAGTAGCATAATGACTGTCCTCTGTGTACCCCTAAAACAGTGGTAATCCCTTGTTTTCCCATCACTTTGCCCAGGCCGCTCCCATATCATCACAAATCAATAACGCATTGAATACCAATTCTTTGTATTATTTTAGCTGTTTTGTTGGATATACATTATGAAATATACCGTACAGTACAAATATAGCATATTTAAGATAGATATGAAATCCTTGCTGAAAATAATTTATATCGGTACCTTCACTGTATAGTAACATTGTGCCTGAAAGGGTTAAAAATGTTCAATATTTTATTATTCTCGCTCCCACCACTATCGTCCCACTTTGAAGAAGGATTTTTTTTTCAAGCAATGACATATTCACCACTCATCCAATGATTGTGCGAGCCATAGGGCAAGAATCTTATTTTAGGTTATAGGTTGTGTACTTTAAATTATTCACCAAAAAATGATTAATGGACAACTTATTATATTTTTATTATCATGTTGATTATAAATTATTATTATTATTATTGTTTAATTTTATATTATTATTATTATGAATAATAAAATAATAACCAATCAATTTGAATTGCTTTTTAGTCACAATTACATATTTTTACTTAAAGTGAAGGTAAAGTTTGGATGTTCTATAAGCATAATTCAGTTATTTATATCCTAAGTAATATAATCGCTAACTTTTTTTTCTACATAGCATATTGCATTTTTTGAATAAAATTGATTTATATTTTCTTACTCTGCGGCAAGTGACTCCTCCCATCAGCCATTTCCTGATTTCTGACATTCTTACGTATAGAGCGGTCCCACCCGCTCTATACGTCTCACAAAGGTAGAGAAAATAATGGGAACGCATGCGCAGATGCTCAAATAGTGCGATGACGTCGAATGACGGCCACCTAACGGCAAGATTTTCAATTGGCTTTCGGCAAAACGTGACCGGCTAATACAAAAAAAAAGAAAAAAATCACGGGTTGATTTGACAGCCTGCAAAATAGTAATGAAAAACGGCGATTACGGATTTATTTTTTAAATATAGCAAAATTGATGAATGAAAGTAACATTCATTTTAGGTGTATGTAATAATGTAACAATGTGATCTAGCTAACTTTACCTTCACTTTAATACAATTATATAATTGGATCTTATGAAATATATACTAAATATATCACTTTTGACTTTATGGCTTATCCTGCACTAGGCTGAAGTTGGTAACCTTTAAAAATTAAAGGGACAGTATGCACCAATTTTCATATAACTGTATGTAATAGACAATACGATAAAGAAAAATATGCACAGATCCTGATCTAAAAATCTGAAATCAGCACAATGTTATTAAAAAATACAGTGGGGAAAAAAAGTATTTAGTCAGCCACCAATTGTGCAAGTTCTCCCACTTAAGAAGATGAGAGAGGCCTGTAATTTTCATCATAGGTATACCTCAACTATGAGAGACAAAATGTGGAAACAAATCCAGACAATCACATTGTCTGATTTGGAAAGAATTTATTTGCAAATTATGGTGGAAAATAAGTATTTGGTCACCTACAAACAAGCAAGATTTCTGGCTCTCACATACCTGTATCTTCTTCTTTAAGAGGCTCCTCTGTCCTCCACTCATTACCTGTATTAATGGCACCTGTTTGAACTTGTTATCAGTATAAAAGACACCTGTCCATAACCTCAAACAGTCACACTCCAAACTCCACTATGGTGAGACCAAAGAGCTGTCGAAGGAGACCAGAAACAAAATTGTAGACCTGCACCAGGCTGGGAAGACTGAATCTGCAATAGGCAAGCAGCTTGGTGTGAAGAAATCAACTGTGGGAGCAATAATTAGAAAATGGAAGACATACAAGACCACTGATAATCTCCCTCGATCTGGGGCTCCACGCAAGATCTCACCCCGTGGGGTCAAAATGATCACAAGAACTGTGAGCAAACATCCCAGAACCACACGGGGGGACCTAGTGAATGACCTGCAGAGAGCTATACCAACGTAACAAAGGCTACCTTCAGTAACACACTACGCTGCCAGGGACTCAGATCCTGCAGTGCCAGACGTGTCCCCCTGCTTAAGCCAGTACATGTCCGGGCCCGTTTGAAGTATGCTAGAGAGCATTTGGATGATCCAGAAGCAGATTGGGAGAATGTCATATGGTCAGATGAAACCAAAGTAGAACTGTTTGGTAGAAACACAACTTGTCGTTTTTGGAGGAGAGAGAACACCATACCTACTGTGAAACATGGGGGTGGCAACATCATGCTTTGGGGCTGTTTCTCTGCAAAGGGAACAGGACGACTGATCTGTGTACATGAAAGAATGAATGGGGCCATGTATCATGAGATTTTGAGTGCAAACCTCCTTCCTTCAGCAAGGGCATTGAAGATGAAATGTGGCTGGGTCTTTCAGCATGACAATGATCCCAAACACACCACCCGGGCAATGAAGGAGTGGGTTCGTAAGAAGCATTTCAAGGTCCTGGAGTGGCCTAGACAGTCTCCAGATCTCAACCCCATAGAAAACCTTTGGAGGGAATTGAAAGTCCGTGTTGCCCAGCGACAGCCCCAAAACATCACTGCTCTAGAGGAGATCTGCATGCAGGAATGGGCCAACATATCAGCAACAGTGTGTGACAACCTTGTGAAGACTTACAGAAAACATTTGACCTCTGTCATTGCCAACAAAGGATATATAACAAAGTATTGAGATGAACTTTTGATATTGACTAAATACTTATTTTCCACCATAATTTGCAAATAAATTCTTTCCAAATCAGACAATGTGATTGTCTGGATTTGTTTCCACATTTTGTCTCTCATAGTTGAGGTATACCTATGATGAAAATTACAGGCCTCTCTCATCTTCTTAAGTGGGAGAATTTTCACAATTTTTGGCTGACTAAATACTTTTTTCCCCCACTGTAAGCAACACTATACATTGTTACAAAAACACTGCCAGATGGGCTATATAAATGAATCATCTACAAAACATTTATGCAATAAAAAATTATTGTCTCTTTAATGCTTGATTTAAATGACAGACAATAAGTATAAAAGTTAAAGGGACACTGAACCCAATTTTTTTCTTTCGTGATTCAGATAGAGCATGACATTTTAAGCAACTTTCTTATTTACTCCTATTATCAATTTTTATTCACTCTCTTGCTATCTTTATTTGAAAAAGAAGGCATCTAAGCTGTTTTTTTTTTTGGTTCAGGCCTCTGGACAGCACTTTTTATTGGTGGATGAATATATCCACCAATCAGCAAGGACAACCCAGGTTGTTCACCAAAAATGGGCCTGCATCTAAACTTACATTCTTGCATTTCAAATAAAGATACCAAGAGATAAAGAAAATGTGATAATAGGAGTAAATTAGAAAGTTGCTTAAAATTTCATGCTCTATCTGAATCACGAAAGAAAAAAATTGGGTTGAGTGTCCCTTTAATAACCATCTGCCTCGTAGTATGTTGAACACTATATGTAATTACCCAGGATATCTTTATATTGTGATAATGATATGAGAATATGAGTTGTATTTGATAATTATTTATTATTTATCTCACATGATTAGGTCTTCTTCACCGAAGATGACGCAGCAAATGAGGGACCTCCAGCTGGCACAGACCAAGAAGCCTTCGGGCCCATCCTCACCAAATGCAGCCAAGAGACTGTACCGAAATCTTTCTGGAAAATTCAGAGTGAACTATACATCGTTTGATGAAGGGAGTCTGGCAGCACGAAATGAGAAGGAGAAGCTGCGAAAATCATGCCTTGTACGTCATATATTGCTGATTTATAAACTGATTTATTGTATGGGTTATTCATGTCACTGCCACTATACACTCTAATCTGGACAAAACTGAACGCTTAAAGGAATAGTCTAGTCAAAATGAAACTTTCATGATTCAGGTAGAGTAGGCAATTGTAAGCAACTTTCTAATTTAAAATAAAAAAAACAATATATAAACTTGCTTAAATCACAATCAGGAAACAATCAAACAAAAAACAAATGTGATGGTGGATCTCGAAAAAGCCAAGCTGTGAATGGCGAAACGTACGTTGGAGCGTATTGATGTCACAAAAGGGGCGGAGCCTTGTTCCTTATCGGACCTTAAACAGCATTCACCAGACATTGTGATACACACAGTCTTTTGCTTGCAGTGGTCTATGATTGGGACAGTCTAATATCTATGCCTTGTGACTCGTTTTTAATAAAATGTGAGTACTTTTTTACCACTTCTGATTCATTCCTTGTGAAGCTGGGATATTGTTCTTTGCCTTGTCTCCTATTAGGAGTTTCCTGTGCACTTATATCTAGAGCTTGATCTTGAAGTTCTAGACAATGTGATTACCGTTTCTGGCTCTTCTTAAATATGTGAAACCACAGAACTTCACTATATGTGTTTTCTCCTTTTTCCCTGAGGTTTACCTGCTGTGAATTACCACAGTGATTACCTAACCTGGGACATTTATCCTTTTTTTGTGCACCATCACATTTGAACTTTCTAATTTACTCCTATTATCATTTTTTTTCATTCTCTTGGTATCTATATTTGATAAGCAAGAATGTAACCTTAGGAGCCAGCCCATTTTTGGTAGCACTTTCTAATTGGTGTCTAAATGCAGCCACCAATCAGCAAGCGCTACCCAGGTACTGAACCAAAAAATGGGCCAGCTTATAAGCTTACATTCAAATAAAGACACCAAGAGAACAAAGAAAAATTGATAATTGGAGTAAAGTAGAACGTTGCTTAAAATTGCTGCTCTATCTGAATCATGAAAGTTTAATTTTGACTAGACTATCCCTTTAAAGGACCATAGTATTCGAAAAATGATGTGCTCTAATTCGTCTGTGCAAGTCATTTTAAGACTATTGACCCTGATCCATTTAGCAGCATTAGTGTGTAACTTGCTCTGCTGAGTGGATCAGTGATGTTTTCTGCACCAGCAGTGTTCTCTGGGTCCCTAGCAGTACTTCTACTGTGTGTTTAACCCCTTTGTGGAAACATCTTACAATCATAATGTAGATATGATACTATCGTCCAAGAAATGACTTCATCCTTAAAGGGACATAATACTCATATGCTAAATTACTTGAAACTGATGCAGTATAAATGTAAAAAACTGACAGGTAAATATCACCTGAGCATCTTTATGTAAAAAAGGAAGATATTTTACCTCACAATTTCCTCAGCTCAGCAGAGTAAGTTCTGTGTAAAAAGTTATACTCAGTTACTGCCCAGCTGCAGGTAAAAAATAAATAAATGAAGAAATAAACAGCAGCCAATCAGCATCAACAGTGCTGAGGTCATGAACTCTTTTACTGTGATCTCATGAGATTTCACTTAACTCTCATGAGATTTCATTGTAAATTTCCTTACACTGAATAGGGAAATAACATGAGAGTGCACAAGGCCCAATCCTTCAGCTGTCCCGGGACAGACATACTGATTTGCTGCTTAGAAGTCCTTTACAATGGGATGTGGCTACTGAGAAACTTTTGAGGTAAAATATCTTTCTTTTTTACATAGAGATGCTCAGGTGATATTTTCTAGTCAGCTTTTTACAGCTATACTGCATCACTTTCAAGTGTTTAAACATTTGGGTATCATGTCCCTTTAAAGGAACATTTTAGTCAACATTTTCCTTTTTTTTATCAAAAAGAGGGCATCTCATAATGTATTTTAACAAAAAAAAGTCTCTATCCTTAATAAACCACACTTGCAGAGGTGTAGCCCTCTTTACCAGTAAAAATTGAGTTAGTTTTTTGTATGCATGATGGGAAATCCTGTAGTAGAATATTATTGTGTAATTTTGCCTTTAAAATGCTGCAATTTTTTTGCTGAAATAGAATGTAATTGTACAAAAATAGCATTCTTTGCAGTTTCAGGGGAATGCTGCTCTTTTTGAGGCCGTGGAGATGCAGGATCTTGACCGAGTGCAGGAACTGCTCAAGCAATATAGTGTGGAGGAGCTGGACCTCAATACCCCTAACAGTGAGGGGCTTTTACCCCTTGATATCGCAATTATGACCAACAATGCTCCAATTGCTAAGACTTTGTTACAGTCAGGAGCAAAAGAGAGTCCACACTGTGAGTAACATGGATGATAATGATAATGATAATTGCAATATACTTTCATTATTTATTTTGTCCCCTAAACCTGGCAGCTCCCATTGTTTTATAGACACTAAGAGGCCTATATATCAAAGGTCTGTCGGACCTGATCCGACAGTGCGGATCAGGTCCGACAGCCCTCTCTGAATACAGAGAGCAATACGCTCTCCGTATTCAGCATTTCACCAGCAGCTCTTGTGAGCTGCTGGTGCAACGCCGCCCCCTGCAGATTCGTGGCCAATCAGCTGCCAGCAGGGGGGTGTCAATCAACCTGAACGCACTCGATCAGGTTGAATTGTGGCGATCTCTGTCCGCCTCATCAGAGCAGACGGACAGGTTATGGAGCAGCGGTCTTTAGATCGCTGTTCCATAACTTGTGTTTCTGGCGAGTCTGAAGACTCGCCAAAAACACGGGCCCTCAAGCTCCATTTGGAGCTTGATAGATAGGCCCCTAAAACTTTACACTTACTTTGTCATTATTTAAACAATTAATGAAACTTTAAAAAATCCATCTACATATTATTTATAGGCTAATATTTTCTTTGAATGCATCATTCTATTTAGCATTTTAGTGGTTAATGTTTCTTTAATTTTATTCTGTTTCCTATTACCTAGCTAGCAGCCTGCACACAAAGATTGTAAATTTGTTACTACATATAAGAATAAGGCTTAAATTTAATTCCTTCTCAGTACGAGGACTGTTTCAATTTATGGTGACTTATTTAAAGTGACAGTAAAGTCATAATTTAACTTCTATGATTCTAACAGAGCATGTCACTTTAAGACCCTTTTAATTTCATTCAAACTATGGGTGTACATTCATACAGGGAGTGCAGAATTATTAGGCAAATGAGTATTTTGACCACATCATCTTCTTTATGCATGCTGTCTTACTCCAAGCTGTATAGGCTCGAAAGCCTACTACCAATTAAGCATATTAGGTGATGTGCATCTCTGTAATGAGAAGGGGTGTGGTCTAATGGCATCAACACCCTATATCAGGTGTGCATAATTATTAGGCAACTTCCTTTCCTTTGGCAAAATGGGTCAAAAGAAGGACTTGACAGGCTCAGAAAAGTAAAAAATAGTGAGATATCTTGCAGAGGGATGCAGCACTCTTAAAATTGCAAAGCTTCTGAAGCGTGATCATCGAACAATCAAGCGTTTCATTCAAAATAGTCAACAGGGTCGCAAGAAGCGTGCAGAAAAACCAAGGCGCAAAATAACTGCCCATGAACTGAGAAAAGTCAAGCGTGCAGCTGCCAAGATGCCACTTGCCACCAGTTTGGCCATATTTCAGAGCTGCAACATCACTGGAGTGCCCAAAAGCACAAGGTGTGCAATACTCAGAGACATGGCCAAGGTAAGAAAGGCTGAAAGACGACCACCACTGAACAAGACACACAAGCTGAAACGTCAAGACTGGGCCAAGAAATATCTCAAGACTGATTTTTCTAAGGTTTTATGGACTGATGAAATGAGAGTGAGTCTTGATGGGCCAGATGGATGGGCCCGTGGCTGGATTGGTAAAGGGCAGAGAGCTCCAGTCCGACTCAGACGCCAGCAAGGTGGAGGTGGAGTACTGGTTTGGGCTGGTATCATCAAAGATGAGCTTGTGGGGTCTTTTCGGGTTGAGGATGGAGTCAAGCTCAACTCCCAGTCCTACTGCCAGTTTCTGGAAGACACCTTCTTCAAGCAGTGGTACAGGAAGAAGTCTGCATCCTTCAAGAAAAACATGATTTTCATGCAGGACAATGCTACATCACACGCGTCCAAGTACTCCACAGTGTGGCTGGCAAGAAAGGGTATAAAAGAAGAAAATCTAATGACATGGCCTCCTTGTTCACCTGATCTGAACCCCATTGAGAACCTGTGGTCCATCATCAAATGTGAGATTTACAAGGAGGGAAAACAGTACACCTCTCTGAACAGTGTCTGGGAGGCTGTGGTTGCTGCTGCACGCAATGTTGATGGTGAACAGAATCAAAACACTGACAGAATCCATGGATGGCAGGCTTTTGAGTGTCCTTGCAAAGAAAGGTGGCTATATTGGTCACTGATTTGTTTTTGTTTTGTTTTTGAATGTCAGAAATGTATATTTGTGAATGTTGAGATGTTATATTAGTTTCACTGTTAAAAATAAATAATTGAAATGGGTATATATTTGTTTTTTGTTAAGTTGCCTAATAATTATGCACAGTAATAGTCTCCTGCACACACAGATATCCCCCTAAAATAGCTATAACTAAAAACAAACTAAAAACTACTTCCAAAACTATTCAGCTTTGATATTAATGAGTTTTTTTGGGTTCATTGAGAACATGGTTGTTGTTCAATAATAAAATTAATCCTCAAAAATACAACTTGCCTAATAATTCTGCACTCCCTGTATACTTTGGTAGTATACGAATGCAGAAGAAGGTGACCACTCGCCGCATTTGGCTCTTTTCTGAATTGCATTTATTTTTGTGAAAGCGTGTAAAACCAGATCTTAGTGTGTTGTACATTAACAAAAATAAATGCGGCTCCAAAAAGAGCTGTGTGGTGAGTGGCCATCATCTTCCGTATTCGGATACTATAGAAGCATCTGAATTCACACTCTTAATTCAAACACAGTTATATTCTAGACATGTGCGATTCGGTTCGGATGGATTCGGAAATTCAGCTGAATTCGTAAAATTCGGGATTCGGATCGATTCGAATTTACGAATTAAAATAGTGCCGAATCTAACGAATAAATCAGAATTAGTTCGGATTTATTCGGTAGATTCGGATGGCCATGGATTACACTAGTATTGTACAGTATATTTGGTTATATCACTCTGCTATGGGTTACACCTAATATACAGTACATAATACTAGCCTAATACACAGCACATCCCACCTAACACTTACCGAAATTCCAAATTACCGAATCGAACCGAATCCGGCCAAATTTATTTGAATCCGAATAAATCCGAAACTAATCCGAACCGAATTGATTCAAATTTTTCCGAATTCGAATCGATCCGAACCGAAATTCAAAAAAATCTGAATCGATCCGAACTGAACCGAATTTTTTCGCCATGCACATATCTATTATATTCAATCAGTAGTGCAATATAACAGGAAATAACATATTAGATTATCTCTTTTTATGTCCCGTTAAAGGGACATGAAACTCAAAAAAGTGATTTCCTGATTCAGACAAAACATACATTTTTAAACAACTTTCTAATTTTCCGCTATTATCAAATTTGCTTCATTATCTTGGTATCCTCTGGTAAAGGAGCAGCATTGCACAACTGGGAGCTAGCTGAACACATCGGGTGAGTCAGTGACAAGAGACATATATGTAGATAGCTTCCAGTAGTGTATTGCTGCTTGTAAGACAATAAAGCAAATGTTTGCTTGCGCACAAACATTTTACTTTCAAGATGCGTGCTAACTCGGCACTGCTAGTTATAGATTTTGAATTCCAAGCTCAATGATGAGTGTTGGACAAGCATAATTTTCATAGCTTTTCAGAGATATTTTGCAGCAAAAGAAAGCTAAGCAAGTCAAAATGTATAGTTCAATTTTCCTTCTTTTCTCTGTACAGTTATGAGTTTGGAAAGTCGAGCTCTTCATCTGTCTACATTGGTTCGAGAGGCGGAGCAAAGGGTGAATGACCTCACAGCTCAGGTTGTAAATGAGGCACCAAATGCTGACTGCTCTGAAAAAGAGAAACAATTAAAGTCCTGGGAGTGGCGATATCGGCTATACAAGCGCATGAAAGCCGGATTTGAACATGCGCGTAAGTAGTAACACACATTTGCCACTGTATATTTATATCAGAGGAGTTTCCACCAAACTTTTTATCTTTTTATGTGTATATATGGGTGTGTGTTTGTGTGTGTATCTACTATATATATATATATATATATATATATATATATATATATACTGTATATATATTTCCATAAGGCAGGGAGAGTCCACAAATTCATTCTTTACTGTTGGGAAATACAACACCTGTTGGGAAATACAACACCTGGCCACAAGGAGGAGGCAAAGACACCCCATCCAAAGGCTTAAATATCCTCCCAGTCATTCTTTGCCTTTCGTCACTAGAGGAGGTGGCAGAGAAGTGTCAGAAGATTTGGATAGTCCTATAATAGGTATTTTCCCTCCAAGAGAGGACTAGAGCTTTAAGTAATCATATAAACCTCTCAGTGAGACTATTGATGGAAATTAGAGTCTGAGATGCAGGGAAAGTTTTTCTGCGAAACCATCCATGCTGTTAGCTAACAACTACTGAGCAATCAGTGTTGAAGAGTTTAACTGTTGCTTTTAATCACACAGGTCCCTGTCAGAGCATCGCTACAAGGCTGTCACACTTGAGAGGCTGTATCTGTTCCACAGCATGGATCCTAGAGGGTAAGTCCGCTTTATTGTTATAGCAGGTCACAGTGTGACTCCTCTATACCTCAATAGGATCAAGGGTTAATATCTCCTTTAGGGAAATTATTGGGAAAAGTTATGAGGATTTTTATGTTATGCATTAGGTTTGGACTCATAAGATGCTTTTGGCTTGGGAACAGACAGGTTTCACTTTAGTTTTTGGGTTCATAAGACTGTTTTTGAGTGTTGCGCAGCTCATATTAGCTTAACACTCTTTTGCCATAGAAAGGGAAGTCCTGTCTTGCGCATCATGTGACCGGGGGTGGCCTCTTTCACTTCCTTGTGATCCTGCTGCAGACAGCACTCCTAAGGAGAGCGTTTCACTGATCATTTTTCTGGGTCTAGGAGGTGGTGAGTGCCCCAGCCATTGGGATTGTAAAGGTGCCTGTTTATATTAAAAACGCTTGGTTTTTGTAACTTTTTTTATTCCATTTGTGGAATTACATACCAATGCTATGGAGGACTCTGATACTACGTTAGAGGGTTCCACTACTTCTATAGTGAATAATAATACCTGTTTATGTTGTGAGGAGGCTGTGGTTTGCCCGCCTGCTCAATTTTGTTCTGCCAACCCGAGAGATTTCTGCCCTGTCTACTTAAAACGCTGCACATGCAGATCCCCGCGGCACAGCTAATTCTCCATTTGGAGGGGGCCTTTTTCAAGCGGACTTTACCGGGCAGCTACAATCGGCGGTGTCTCTGGCCCTGAGTACCCTACCTATCTCTGGGAAACGTAAGAGAAGGGTTAAAAATAGTGCTCTCGTAGCCCCTCACCCCTCCCCTATCCATCCTATAATCCCTCTGCTACAAGGCCTACCCAATTTGAGGATAAACGTCTGGAAACAGATGGAGATCTCCACAGTTGGAGATTTCTTCATGGGAGACCGTCTTTTATCGCACCAAGATATGGTGACTAAATTTGACCTCCCACGCCATCTGGAGTTCGAACTCTTGAGACTGAGATCACTGATGAAAGTTTGGGGTTTTCTGACAGAAAAACGTAGAAATCCCACAACCTGGGGGACCAGATGGAAAACTGGTCTTCAGCTATACAAACCTCTCACGACACACTACAGATGTCTCTTGGGAGACCCAGGACTCACAAAGACCAGGCATATGATCGCCTGTACTTTGATGTATGAACTGTATTTTAAAGTAATTTCTAGGTGGCATCTTGTCCCAACCAAACTGCAAGCCCTTTATCCTGGCCATCCTCCTGCTTGTTGGAGAGAGTGTGGTGAGGTGGGTACCCCGCTACACACGTGGTGGTCTTGCCCCAAACTTAAGCCGCTTTGGACTGAATAATGTGTGTTCTGAATTGGAGCTACCAGAGGTTTCCAATCCTGGTTTAGCTCTCCTACATTTGGGAATAAAGAAGGTTCCTACCCATAGGAGATCCCTACTCCTATACCTACTCATCTCAATTAAAATGTTGATAGCTAGGAATTGGAAAAAAGTGCTCCCCCCGAGATGGCAAGGTGTAGTAGATTATCTGGCCTATGTCAAATCCATGGAAGACTATGTCTATAGAACAAGGAACCAGTCAGCGGCCTATAGCCTCATATGGGAACCATGGGAGACATATCTGTTGCAACATAAACATTAAGAAGTGGGAGCAACTAGTGACTGATCAGTTAAGGCTTGTGCTACTATATGCTATATGCTCGAACCAGGAGACCCCGCCGTGCCCCTAGGGGGGCCCCTGGAAGAATCTGGTTTACCCTTTTCCCCCTTCCCCTTTACCAATACTAATGATCCCCCCTTCCCTTCCTTTCCCCTCCCCTCTCACTTTTTTCTCCCCCTTTTCTTACCCCAGCTTACCCCATTCCTCTTGTCTCACAACCTTCGTGGATGACTCCTCTCCCTAGCAAGAGAACCTTGATTTGATTACTGAAGGGAGTGTTAGCGCGAGGCCTGTTAGTGTAGACAACTACACTCTCAACAAATTGTATAGGTATTTAAGTATATTTCTCTCTGGCTCTGCTCTGCCCATATGCATGTATTTATTCTTGTTTTTGTTCAAATGCAACTATTATAGAGCTACTAGTATAAACAGATATGGCTAAACTAGTCATATCAAGCAATGTATCATCTGATTTGTCTGGTGTATTGTGATATAATTTCCTGCAAGATGGTCCGCCATCTTGAGACAGGCATTCTGGACTAATAATAGTAACATTAAGTTTCATACAATATGCCGTCTTGTACCTTATGCAATCTATGTATTCCACCCATGTACAAAAACTCGCAAAAATGTTTGATTGTATTGTTAATGCACCTTTATTTACAATAAAAAATATATAAAAAAAAATAAAATAGTGCTCCCGACTTAGTCATCTAAATTCCTATCGGATCTAGCCTGTATGTCTCAGCTATCCTAGGATGAGTTAACCTCTGTAGCATCAGAGGGTGAACTTTCTGAGTCTGAGACGTCTGTTACTAAGTATCCTCTGGCAGAGGAACCCTCTGTAATAATCTGTTTATAATTACTTAAAACTGGCAAACAGATTAAGTGTAGCTGAATGACTGAACACCAAAAGTTATGAACCTGAACAATTGGTAATCAAATCAACAGCAGTTAATACAGAAAAGAACCAGCAATGGAATATATATATATATATATATATATATATATATATATATATATATATATATATATATATATTTATATAACTGTTTGAATATATATATATAAATGGTAGAAACTGATTATAAGTAAAGTTATGCCAGAGAGCAGAGTTCTTCCAAGTATATTCAACACTGGAGAGTAACAGGTTAATGCTTGCAAGCTGCAGTTAAATGTTAAGTATAGTCTCAGGGTGGAGTACAAGCAAGTTAAGTGAGACACAGGCAGGCAAGCAGACACTGTTGCAGAAAGCAGCTTAATGCAGTAAGTGGATTAGCAGATAAATATGAAACACACTGAGAGAGACAAGTATACTCCAAACATGAGCTAAAGTACTTGCGTGACAAAACCCAGGTAGGTGGTATCCAAGTAGATGCGGTCGTTCCGGAGATGAAATAGCAAACAGAGCAGGAGAGCATGCAGGTGAGAGCTGCGTGAGCAGTATACAGCGTGTGATCCTCAGCGTGGAAATGAGCGGAGGGATATGCCAGTAAGGTAAATCCGGATCCTCATACCAAGAATAGTCCGTAGACAGCGGAGCAAGGGTAGTTGAAAAGCACAATGAAGTGAAGAGGGCTAAGGGTACAAATAGCCACAAAGGTTCCAGTATAAGAATCAAAGGAATATCAATTGTAATAAAAATAAGGACTTGAGACAAAGTGACTGAGTAGCCAGGGAGGAACTCAGAGTACACAAAATAATCAAGCAATGTGTACACGGGGAAGTGAAGTTATAAAGGCTAAAGGGGTGGAGCCCAGTTAAAGGGACATTACACCCTCCTTTAGATTCAAAATTAAACATTTGCATTTTTTTTACTAACAGAGGTCCTGTCTGCGCTAGAGGTTCCAGAGGCTAAGCTACCTAAGGAACCTAAGATCCCTAAGTTAGACAGGGTCTACGAAGACAGGAAGTTCTACAGACTTTTCCTGTACCAGTTCGTATGGCGAACATTATTAGTAACGAATGGGAAAGAATCAGAACTTCCTTTTCTCCCTCTGCAACATTTAAGAAATTGCTCCAACACACAGGATTTTTATTCCAACCTGCGGCAGCAGTAGCCACAGTGGCGGGAGCAGCTACCTACTGGTGCAACTCTCTGTCTGAACTTATGGAGGTGGAATCTCCCCTCGAGGACATTCAGGAGAAAATTAAGGCTTTATGAATTGCTAACTCCTTCATTTGTGATGTGAATATGCAAATTATTCGCCTGAACACAAAGGCTTCAGGGTTTGCGGTTCTAGCCCGCCAGGCTCTCTGGTTGAAGTCTTGGTCTGCGGATATGACTTCTAAATCCAGGTTACTTTCTCTCCCATTCAAGGGCAAGATCTTATTCGGACCAGGTCTGGACTCCATCATTTCCACGATTACCGGATGGAAAGGAGCCTTCCTGCCACAGGATAATAAGAACAGCCATAAGGTACGACAGGTGTCGAATTTTCATTCCTTTCGTTCGACAAGTCCCAACGATCTCAATCCCCATCCAAGCCCGAGCAGCCCAAGAGTACTTGGAAGCCAGCTGAGTCCTGGAACAAGTCCATACAGATAAAGAAGCCCGCCGATAACAAGTCGGCATGAAGGGGCGGCCCCCTATCCAGGATTGGATCGAGTAGGGGGCAGATTGTTACTTTTCTAAGACGCTTGGTTTCAGGATGTTCAGGACCCTTTAGTTTTGGAGGTCGTATCTCAGGGATACCAGATAGGCTTCAAGTCCCATCACCCCAGGTGCAGATTCCATCTCTCTAGACTGTCTACAAGACCAGAGAAGAGGACTGCCTTTTTAGGTTGCATACAGGACCTAGTCTCTTTAGGAGTAATTGTCCCGGTACCTGCATCAGAAAGAGGTCTGGGGTTCTATTCAAACAACTTTGTGGTTCCCAAGGAGGAGGGAACTTTTTGTCCAATTCTGGACTTGAAGTGTCTAAACAAATTTCTAAGGCCTAGATTTGGAGTTCGGCGGTAAAAGGGCTGTTAACGCTCCGCGGGCTTTTTTCTGGCCGCACCATAAATTGCTGCGTTAGGCTCCAAAAAAGGAGCGTAGAGCATTTTTACCGCAAATGCAACTCTCGATACCAGAGTTGCTTACGGACGCGGCCGGCCTCAAAAACGTGCTCGTGCACGATTCTCCCATAGGAAACAATGGGGCTGTTTGAGCTGAAAAAAAACCTAACACCTGCAAAAAAGCAGCGTTCAGCTCCTAACGCAGCCCCATTGTTTCCTATGGGGAAACACTTCCTACGTCTGCACCTAACACCCTAACATGTACCCCGAGTCTAAACACCCCTAACCTTACACTTATTAACCCCTAATCTGCCGCCCCCGCTATCGCTGACCCCTGCATATTTTTTTTAACCCCTAATCTGCCGCTCCGTAAACCGCCGCAACCTACGTTATCCCTATGTACCCCTAATCTGCTGCCCTAACATCGCCGACCCCTATATTATATTTATTAACCCCTAATCTGCCCCCCTCAACGTCGCCGACACCTGCCTACACTTATTAACCCCTAATCTGCCGAGCGGACCTGAGCGCTACTATAATAAAGTTATTAACCCCTAATCCGCCTCACTAACCCTATCATAAATAGTATTAACCCCTAATCTGCCCTCCCTAACATCGCCGACACCTACCTTCAATTATTAACCCCTAATCTTCCGATCGGAGCTCACCGCTATTCTAATAAATGGATTAACCCCTAAAGCTAAGTCTAACCCTAACACTAACACCCCCCTAAGTTAAATATAATTTTTATCTAACGAAATAAATTAACTCTTATTAAATAAATGATTCCTATTTAAAGCTAAATACTTACCTGTAAAATAAACCCTAATATAGCTACAATATAAATTATAATTATATTATAGCTATTTTAGGATTAATATTTATTTTACAGGCAACTTTGTAATTATTTTAACCAGGTACAATAGCTATTAAATAGTTAAGAACTATTTAATAGTTACCTAGTTAAAATAATAACAAATTTACCTGTAAAATAAATCCTAACCTAAGTTATAATTAAACCTAACACTACACTATCATTAAATTAATTAAATTAAATACCTACAATTACCTACAATAAAACCTAACACTACACTATCAATAAATAAATTAAATAAACTACCTACAATTACCTACAATTAACCTAACACTACACTATCAATAAATTAATTAAACACAATTCCTACAAATAAATACAATTAAATAAACTAGCTAAAGTACAAAAAATAAAAAAGAACTAAGTTACAGAAAATAAAAAAATATTTACAAACATAAGAAAAATATTACAACAATTTTAAACTAATTACACCTACTCTAAGCCCCCTAATAAAATAACAAAGCCCCCCAAAATAAAAAATTCCCTACCCTATTCTAAATTAAAAAAGTTACAAGCTCTTTTACCTTACCAGCCCTGAACAGGGCCCTTTGCGGGGCATGCCCCAAGAATTTCAGCTCTTTTGCCTGTAAAAAAAAACATACCATACCCCCCCCCCCAACATTACAACCCACCACCCACATACCCCTAATCTAACCCAAACCCCCCTTAAATACACCTAACACTACTCCCCTGAAGATCTTCCTACCTTGTCTTCACCATCCAGGTATCACCGATCCGTCCTGGCTCCAAGATCTTCATCCAACCCAAGCGGGGGTTGGCGATCCATAATCCGGTGCTGAAGAGGTCCAGAAGAGGCTCCAAAGTCTTCCTCCTATCCGGCAAGAAGAGGACATCCGGACCGGCAAACATCTTCTCCAAGCGGCATCTTCGATCTTCTTCCATCCGGAGCGAAGCGGCAGGATCCTGAAGACCTCCAGCGCGGAACATCCATCCGGACCGACGACTGAACGACGAATGACTGTTCCTTTAAGGGACTTCATCCAAGATGGCGTCCCTCGAATTCCGATTGGCTGATAGGATTCTATCAGCCAATCGGAATTAAGGTAGGAATTTTCTGATTGGCTGATGGAATCAGCCAATCAGAATCAAGTTCAATCCGATTGGCTGATCCAATCAGCCAATCAGATTGAGCTTGCATTCTATTGGCTGTTCCGATCAGCCAATAGAATGCGAGCTCAATCTGATTGGCTGATTGGATCGGCCAATCGGATTGAACTAGATTCTGATTGGCTGATTCCATCAGCCAATCAGAAAATTCCTACCTTAATTCCGATTGGCTGATAGAATCCTATCAGCCAATCGGAATTCGAGGGACGCCATCTTGGATGACGTCCCTTAAAGGAACAGTCATTCGTCGTTCAGTCGTCGGTCCGGATGGATGTTCCGCGCTGGAGGTCTTCAGGATCCTGCCGCTTCGCTCCGGATGGAAGAAGATCGAAGATGCCGCTTGGAGAAGATGTTTGCCGGTCCGGATGTCCTCTTCTTGCCGGATAGGAGGAAGACTTTGGAGCCTCTTCTGGACCTCTTCAGCACCGGATTATGGATCGCCAACCCCCGCTTGGGTTGGATGAAGATCTTGGAGCCAGGACCGATCGGTGATACCTGGATGGTGAAGACAAGGTAGGAAGATCTTCAGGGGATTAGTGTTAGGTTTATTTAAGGGGGGTTTGGGTTAGATTAGGGGTATGTGGGTGGTGGGTTGTAATGTTGGGGGGGGGGTATGGTATGTTTTTTTTTACAGGCAAAAGAGCTGAAATTCTTGGGGCATGCCCCGCAAAGGGCCCTGTTCAGGGCTGGTAAGGTAAAAGAGCTTGTAACTTTTTTAATTTAGAATAGGGTAGGGAATTTTTTATTTTGGGGGGCTTTGTTATTTTATTAGGGGGCTTAGAGTAGGTGTAATTAGTTTAAAATTGTTGTAATATTTTTCTTATGTTTGTAAATATTTTTTTATTTTCTGTAACTTAGTTCTTTTTTATTTTTTGTACTTTAGCTAGTTTATTTAATTGTATTTATTTGTAGGAATTGTGTTTAATTAATTTATTGATAGTGTAGTGTTAGGTTAATTGTAGGTAATTGTAGGTAGTTTATTTAATTATTTTATTGATAGGGTAGTGTTAGGTTTAATTATATCTTAGGTTAGGATTTATTTTACAGGTAAATTTGTTATTATTTTAACTAGGTAACTATTAAATAGTTCTTAACTATTTAATAGCTATTGTACCTGGTTAAAATAATTACAAAGTTGCCTGTAAAATAAATATTAATCCTAAAATAGCTATAATATAATTATAATTTATATTGTAGCTATATTAGGGTTTATTTTACAGGTAAGTATTTAGCTTTAAATAGGAATCATTTATTTAATAAGAGTTAATTTATTTCGTTAGATAAAAATTATATTTAACTTAGGGGGGTGTTAGGGTTAGACTTAGCTTTAGGGGTTAATCCATTTATTAGAATAGCGGTGAGCTCCGATCGGAAGATTAGGGGTTAATAATTGAAGGTAGGTGTCGGCGATGTTAGGGAGGGCAGATTAGGGGTTAATACTATTTATGATAGGGTTAGTGATGCGGATTAGGGGTTAATAACTTTATTATAGTAGCGCTCAGGTCCGCTCGGCAGATTAGGAGTTAATAAGTGTAGGCAGGTGTCGGCGACGTTGTGGGGGGCAGATTAGGGGTTAATAAATATAATATAGGGGTCGGCGGTGTTAGGGGTAGCAGATTAGGGGTACATAGGGATAACGTAGGTGGCGGCGCTTTGCGGTCGGAAGATTAGGGGTTAATTATTTTAAGTAGCTGGCGGCGATGTTGTGGGGGGCAGGTTAGGGGTTAATAAATATAATACAGGGGTCGGCGGGGTTAGGGGCAGCAGATTAGGGGTACATAAATATAACGTAGGTGGCGGTCGGCAGATTAGGGGTTAAAAATTTTAATCGAGTGTCGGCGATGTGGGGGGGCCTCGGTTTAGGGGTACATAGGTAGTTTATGGGTGTTAGTGTACTTTAGGGTACAGTAGTTAAGAGCTTTATGAACCGGCGTTAGCCAGAAAGCTCTTAACTCCTGCTATTTTCCTGCGGCTGGAGTTTTGTCGTTAGAGCTCTAACGCTCACTTCAGAAACGACTCTAAATACCGGCGTTAGAAAGATCCCATTGAAAAGATAGGATACGCAATTGACGTAAGGGGATCTGCGGTATGGAAAAGTCGCGGCTGAAAAGTGAGCGTTAGACCCTTTAATCACTGACTCCAAATACCAGCGGGCGGCCAAAACCAGCGTTAGGAGCCTCTAACGCTGGTTTTGACGGCTACCGCCGAACTCCAAATCTAGGCCTAAGTGTCCCATCCTTCAAGATGGAGACAATAAGATAAATCCTTCCTCTGGTTCAGGAAGGACAGTTTATGACTACCATAGACCTGAAGGATGCATACATTCATGTTCCGATACACAGGGAACACTTTCAATTCCTGAGGTTTTCATTTCTGGATCAACACTTCCAGTTCATAGCCCTTCCGTTTGGCTTAGCTACTGCTCCAAGGCTATTTATGAAGGTTCTGGGAGTTCTCCTAGCGGTTGCCAGAACATAAGGTATCGCAGTAGCATATTACCTGGACAATATCTTGGTACAGGCACCATCTTTTCGTCTAGTAAGAGAGCACTCGGAATTCCTTCTAAGTCTTCTCCGGTCACATGGATGGAAGATAAACTTGTAAAAGAGTTCTCTTACTCCACATACTTGGTAGCCATGAAGATATTTCTTTTTTTTTTTTTTTTTTTTTTAAACCGATTTTATTTTCAATGAAAAAAAAAGTTTCTTACAGAGTGGAAGTCGCAGCTTCCTAATAAGGTTATCGGCAATATTTTACATACATTTTGATAGGTAATAAACAAGCATACATCTTTTAATCGTTGTATATTGTAGTAAAATCACATATGAGTAAAGAGTATACTTGGGAAAGGAAAAGAAATGGGAAGATGGGGATAGGGGTAGGGGGAAAAAGATTGATGAGAGAGGGAGAGAAAGAGAAAAAAGGATAGGAAGATGCTGCATTTTTAACCTTTAAGTTAGAACTTTGTGTATCTGTTGAATGATATTCTTAAGTATTTACCTCGCCTATGTGTTCTTTTTCTATTATTTTCTGTTATGTATGGGTGGTCTGACTGTTTTTTTTTTTTTTTTTTTTTTTTGTTCCGTACCACCTCCGCTGTTTATGTCCTAAAAATCTCAATCCTTTATGTATTGTTCCCATAAATTAATCACCTCCGCAAATATATCCATCTTGGCATTTTTGAGGTAGTAATATTCTTCTATATTTAATAGTTCCGTTACTTTTTGTTGCCACATAAGAATAGTGGGAACTTCCTTGGATCTCCAATTTCTAGCTATGAGGTATCTAATGCTATTAGTCAGTATGAAAAATAATTTTCTGTGGTGTTTTGATTTAATTTTGGGGGGTCGATTCAAAATCCAAATTGTTGGGTCTAGTGGTAGTTGCATATTCAGTATGGTCTCTATTTCCCCTATGATATTTCTCCAAAGGTTCTGGATTGCATTACACCACCACCACATATGGGCTAAATTACCATAGCCGTGTCCGCATCTCCAGCAATGTCTGTATCTGTTACTGTATAGGCGGTTCAGCTTAACTGGGGAGAGGTGCCATCTGTGGAGAAGTTTTATGTTAATTTCTTGCATTGAAAGGGATATCGATGATTTGGAAATATTCTGAAAAATATTGGAGCTTGTTTGTGGTAATATTATTATGCCTAATTCATCTTCCCATTTTTCAATGAATGTGGGGGTGAAACCTGGGAGATTTTGCGTTAGAAGTTTATATATTGTTGAAAGGGTGTGGGTTATTGGGGGGGATCTAATGCATAGGGATTCAAAATTAGTCAAAGGCCTTACCATATTCATGAATTGCTTGTGTTGCGTTATAAAGTAGTGTACCCTGGTGTATAAAAACCAGTTGCGAAATAACTAGAAACCTTTGTCTATCAGTTCGGTTTGTGATAAGAGATTTTCATTTGAAGAAATGAAATGTATCGGAATATCTCTTTGGAAAGCTTCTGGGCTTTCTTTTTGATTGTAAGTCCCTAGGGTGAATTGCCCGTTGTCTATTATCGATGTTAAGGGAGAGGGTCTCGATGATATGTACGGGTGAGTTACCAGTGTGGTGTCCCAAACTTTGTATGTTTCGGCTATCAATTGGGAACCACAGCCCGCCTTCTGTGCTGCAGGCTCCGGATTCCAACACAGCCTTCCCAGGTGTGGTGAACTTGAAATACTGTGTTCCAGCTGGACCCATCTTTTATGTTCAAAGTGTATGCACCAATCTACAACCCTCTGTAAGAAAATGGCTTGGCGATATTTTTCTATATTGGGTATTCCCATTCCACCTTCTGATTTTGGGGTTTGCATGATTTTACGGTTTATTCTTGGGGGACGTTTGCGCCACACATAATCGCTAAAAGCTTTCTGCGTGGCTAAGATGTAGTTTTTGGGGATTGGGATCGGGAGAGCTTGCATAATGTATAAGAGCCTTGGAAAAATGTTCATTTTTAAAACATTTATCCTCCCCATCCAGGATATTTTTTTTGAAAGCCATGAGGATAGGTCTCTTATTATGGTCTTTTGAATAGGGACATAGTTGAGTTTGAATGTGTTCTCTATTGATGTAGATAAATCTATACCTAAGTAATGAAGGGCATGAGGGCACCAGGTGAAAGGCATGACTGCTTTTGTTCTAGCTAGGGTCTGTTCGTCTAAGTTGATGTTTAAAACTTCAGTTTTAGAGGCGTTGATCAGGAAATTTGATATTAAATTGAATTTATCGAATTCTCGTAGTAAGGGAGGTATTGAGTTTTCTGGGTTTGTTATAGTGAATAAGATATCATCGGCAAATAGTGAGATTGTGTACGTTTGTGTGTCTACCTGGATACCTTGGACCGATGGATTTTGTCGAATTTTTGTGGCTAGTGTTTCTATAAAGCAAGCAAAGAGGAGCGGGGACAGGGGGCAACCTTGACGTGTTCCGTTTTTTATTTCGAAAGGGCTAGACAACGTGCCGTTGATCATTAATTTAGCTGTGGGGTTCGTATATAGGGCGAAAATTCTATTAAGAATCTTAGGTCCCAATCCCATAGTGTGTAATGTGGCCTTCAGGAAGTCCCAGCCAACACGGTCAAAGGCCTTCTCTGCGTCTATAGACAATAATATGCCTGGTATGTCTTTATCTTTCATATATTGGATTAGATTAAGGGCCCTGACCGTGTTGTCTTTTGCCTCCCTCTTAGGGACGAAACCCACCTGGTCCTGATGTATTAAATCTGGGAGCACGCCATTCAGTCTATTAGCAAGGACCTTCGCGAATATTTTCACATCTGAATTTATTAGGGATATGGGTCTATAATGAGATGGGTCATCTAAGGCTTTATTGGGTTTGGGGAGTAGAATAATGTGGGCTTCCAGTGAGCTGGGAGAGAACTTTTGTATTTCGTCGATATGATTAAAATAGGAAGTAATGTGGGGGAGTAGTTCCTCTTGGAATAACTTATAGTATTGATTACTGAATCCATCTGGACCTGGTGCCTTGTTTGATCTTTAATCACCTTTTTAATTTCTTCAAGCGTTAAAGGGGCGTCTAGTTGTGATTGTTGATCCTCTGAGAGCTGTGGCATATTCAATGATGTGAGGTAGGTGTTTATGTCGTTTGTTTTATTTTCTATGGTGTACGAGCTGGATACCGGTTCATTATGCAAGTTGTATAGATTTTTAAAGTATTTTTGGAATATTTTAGTGATTGTTTGTGTGGAGTGGTGTACCTTGCCTCCTCCGTCTCTAATATGGAGGATATAATTTTTTTGATGTTTTAGCCTTAGGTATCTTGCCAGTGATCTGCCTGCCTGGTTTGTTTTGCCCCTCATAATTCCGTTGTTGTAAGCGTAATGCTTGTCTTTTATGTTCTTTATTTATGTGGGTTGCTAATTTGTCTTTCTCTTTTTGAATAGCTAATAATAGTGTGTGGTCTGTAGGATGTTTTTTTGTGTTGGCTCTCTAGTATCTCTATGTTGGTGACAAAGTTTTCAGTTTGTTTGCGCCGTTGTTTATTAATAGATGCCTTGATTGACATTAGTTTGCCCCGTATTACACATTTATGTGCCTCCCATAGAGACGACGGTGTTATCCCTGTTGTGTTATTGTTGATAAAATATTCTGTTAGGGATTTGGAAATTTGTTGTGCGGTATTGGGGTCTGTTAGTATTTGGTCGTCTATTTTCCAGATATAATCGTGTATGGGCTTAGCAGGCCACCGGAGGACCCCGATGACTGACGCGTGGTCTGACCACGTTATGGGGGTAATATGGGTGGAAGTAAACAATGAAAGACCTGTGACATCCGTAAAAATATCATCTATTCTAGAGTATTGTTTATGTGGAAAAGAATAAAAAGTGTGCCATGAAGATCTTTCTAACGGATCAGAGTTGTTGCAAGCTAACATCAGCTTGCGTTGTCCTCCAGGCCTCCCTAAGTCCTTCAGTGGCCCAGTGTTTGTCTTGTATGGACATCATTCCCTTTGCTAGATTCCATCTCAGACCCTTACAACTATGCATGCTGAGACAATGGAATGGCGACCATTCAGACCTGTCCCAACCAATAATACTGGACAGCCTGAGATTCGCTCTCTTGGTGGCTCTGTCAAGATCACCTGTCCCAAGGCACGTGCTTTTTGAGACCATCCTTGGAGATTGTGACTACAGACGCAAGTCTATCTGGCTGGGGAGCCGGTGCCAGGAAGGCAAAGGGGCTGTGGACTCAGGAGGAGTCCACGTTGCCGATCAATATCTTGGAACTTCGGGCAATATTTAATGCCCTGAACGCTTGGCCCCTTCTGGGTTCATCCCAGTTTATCAGATTCCAATCGGACATTATAACTTCGGTAGCCTACATCAACCATCAGGGAGGAACGAGGAGATCCTTAGCGATGAGAGAGGTTTTTCGGATCCTGGAATGGGCGGAGACCCACAACTTTATGCTTTCAGCTATCCACATTCCGAGTGTGGACAACTGGGAAGAAGACTTCCTCAGCAGGCAATCTTTTCACCCGGGGGAATGGTCTCTCCACCCCGAGGTATTTGCAGAGATATGCTCCAGATGGGGGATGCCAGAGATAGACCTCATGGCCTCCCATCTAAATGCCAAACTACCTAGGTACGGCTTGAGATCGAGGGATCCTCAAGCAGAACTAATCGATGCTCTAGCGGTTCCCTGGAGGTTGAGACTCATGTATCTATTTCCTCAATTACCTCTTCTCCCCCGTGTGGTGGCTCGCATCAAGCAAGAGTGAGCACTGGTGATTCTAATTGTTCCATCCTGGCCGCGAAGGACTTGTTTTGCTTATCTGGTAGGGATGTCCTCATCTCCTCCATGGAGGTTACCCTGTCGCAGGGACCTGCTATTACAGGGTCCCTTCCTACGTCAAAATCTAGATTCTCTGAGACTAACTGCGTTGAGATTGAATGCTTATTCTTAGCCAATAGAAGTTTCTCTGAGAGTGTTATTGACACTTTGATTCAAGCTTGTAAGCCGGTTACTCGACTCATCTACAATAAGGTGTGGTGGACTTATCTGCACTGGTGTGAAGCGCATGGTTTTTCTTGGCTTAGGGTTATTGTTATCCTTTCTCCAGGAAGGAGTGGAGAAGGGTCTATCTGCTAGTTTCCTGAAGGGACAGCTATCAGCCCTGTCGGTGTTGCTGCACAAGAGATTGGCTGAGCTTCCGTATGTGCAGTCCTTTGTTAAGGCCCTGACTAGGATCAGGCCTGTGTTTAGAAGGGTTACTCCGCCTTGGAGTCTCAACCTTGTTCTTCGTGTGTTGCAGCAGGCTCCGTTTGAGCCATTGCATACTGTTAACATTAAACTGTTATCCTGGAAGGTTCTGTTTCTGTTGGCTATTGCCTCTGCTCGCAGGGTCTCGGAGATTTCTTCCTTGCAGTTTGATCCCCTTTACCTTGTTTTTCCCGCTGATATGGTGGTTTTACATACTAAGTTAGGTTTCCTTCCTAAGGTGGTGTCAGATCGGAACATTAATCAAAAGATTGTTGTTCCTTCCTTGTGTCCCAATCCTTCCTCGGTAAAGGAACGTTTGCTTCACAATCTAGATGTGGTTCGTGCCTTGAAATTTTACATTCAGGCTACTAAGGAGTTCAGACAATCTTCATCTTTGTTTGTCATCTATGCAGGTAAACTTAGGGGACAGAAGGCCCTATGTCTTTCTTGTCTTTCTGGTTGAGGAATGTCATGCGCCTAGCTTATGAGACAGCGGGACAACAGCCTTCTGAAAGGATTATGGCTCATTCTTCTAGAGCAGTAGCTTCTTCCTGGGCTTTTAAGAACAAGACCTCTATGAAGCAGATTTGTTAGGCGGCTACCTGGTCCTCCTTACATACTTTTTCTAAATTTTACAAGTTTGATGTGTTTGCTTCAGCTGAAGCAGCTTTTGGGAGAAAGGTTTTGCAGGCTGTGGTGCCTTCATATTATGGTCTGCCCCTTTTTTGTTCCCTCCCATTAATACTTTAGTGTCCTCTGGAGCTTGGGTATGGTTTTCTCAACAGTAAGGAATGAAGTCATGGACTCTCCCTGCCTTATGGAAAGAAAACAAAATTTATGCTTACCAGATAAATTTGTTTCTTTCCTGGAAGGGAGAATCCACGACCCCGCCCGTAAGATATTTTGTTTGGGCAGCTCCCTTTTTATACTTTCTTATGGCACCTTTATACCCTAAAGTTTCTCCTACTTTTCCTTGTTCACTCGGCCAAATGAGTGGGAGGTTTCGGGGAACTGGGAGGGATAGTTAAGCCTTTGGCTGGGGTGTCTTTGCCTCCTCCTGGTGGCCAGGTGTTGTATTTCCCAGCAGTAAGGAATGAAGTTGTGGACTCTCCCTGCCAGAAAGAAAGGAATTTATCTGGTAAGCATATATTTTGTTTTTGGTACAAATCCCCAATTTCAGAATTCCAAAATCCAAACTCCCTTTTTAATATTTTTTTTCCAAAATAAAATTATCAAAAACTACTATTTTCCCGGCCTGTAAATCACAATCTTATCTGTGAGATCATCTCCATTAGAATCAATGGAGCCACATTTGGCTTGCAGTCACCTGTCAAGGAAATGGCATCATAAAAAGGCCTTCAAAACATTTCAGAACAAAGTAATTAAAATAGGAAAAATATATGATCTTTAAAGCTGTCCACTGAAATGTGCGCAAATGAGAAACGAGACAACCTTGTTAGCTTTGAAATAAAAATGAGACATGAATGCAAGATGAGATATTTCACAATGGCAATGGAGTATTTAGGTGAAGGTTTAGGTGAAAAACTCCAATAACGCCCCAGAACTTCAGATTTCCCACACTCAGTTCCTTGTTCTGGCTACACGGTTCCTGAGATGCTTCTTGTTCTTTCCCGCAAGACTCAAGCAGTCATGTAGATATTCTACACTTCTAAACATTTACATTTAACGTGTTTCAGAAGATGCTGAGCTTGTTTGTTTTATCCAATTACTAATACATTCTTGTCATGTGCGAGATTTCATGTATTGGGCTTTAAACATAGCTATGAGGAGAGGTTAGCCAAACTGGGTCTGTTTTCTCTAGAAAAAAAGGCGCTTGAGAGGTGATATGACTACTTTATATAAATATATTCAAGGCCCATATACAGAGATGGTAAAAGCTCTATTTATTCCAAGAAAATTGTTTGTGACAAGAGGTCACAATTAAAGGCTAGAGGAAAGTAGATTTAAAAGGACATAAAACAAGTTGGTATAGAGACAAAATATAATAATATGTAATTTAATTATTTTACCTGCAAATTTATACTGCAGTGCCTCGCCATTAACCCTTTCTTTTATGTTTCTGAATTGTAAAGCTCTAACTCCCCCCACACATTTCCTTTTATGGCTGTATCTATATCTATTGTTGATTTTGTAGAATGCAAAAGTGCACAGTGATTATCTGCTGTAGCATTTCTAGAAGCTGTGAACTCTGCCTGTGTCTAAACACTGATAAGGGGGGGGGTGGAGCAGACTGCTCCAGACAGCATGGCTATTTAAGTATTTTTGCTTATTTTTGAAAATGATTTTAAAATACTTGCCAGCAATTTTTAAACAATTTTTTTATGCAAACTAGTTTTACTTTATTAGCCCTTTTAGGATATGCATAGATCTCAACATGTTTTATGGCACTTTAATCTGCAACGGAAACATTTTTTCACTGTAAGAGCAATAAAAAAGGAGGTAGTGAATGCCAATACCTTAGATACATTTAAAATGATTTGGATACATTTCTGGTTAGAAACTGAATTTAGGGATATGATTGCTTGTATTAAATAGGTCACCTTTTTAATGGGATTAATTTGAGCTCAACTGGAGATTTTTGTGGGTATGCACTCGATGGACTTCTGTCTTTTTTCAACCTGATCTACTATGTTATAAATGTTAATATTCTGGGGTATATCTATCAAGCCGTCAACCTGAAATACGCTGGAATTCCGCAGCGTTATTGTTGCAAGCTTGATTCGACTTAGTTATCAAAGCCTACAGACCGGCAAAAGTAGAAATCTGTGACATAACATACGATCCGCCGGTCTCAATCCGACACAGATCGATGCTTACGTCATTACAGATGTTCTGAATACACATTCAGCACTGTTTGACACTTTTTAAAAGTTATCAAATAGTTAACCGGTACGCTCGCGGCTATTCCTACCCAGCGTACCTGGTTTTCAATCTACCACCCTGGAGGCCGCGGATGCCATAGGAATCAGTGGGGGTCTGAAAGCATTGATTTCTATGGTAGAAAACCAGTAAAGTTCACACCTAACACCCTAACATAAGCCCCAAGTCTAAACACCCCTAATCTGCCACCCCAAACATCGCCGCAACATAAATAATGTTATTAATCCCTATTCCACCGCTCCCCAACCCTGCCACAACCTAAATAAATGTATTAACCCCTATCCCGCCACTCCCGGACCCCACTGCAACGAAATAAATGTATTAATCCCTAAACCCCTGGCCTCCCACATCACTACCACTAACTAAACCTATTAACCCCTAAACCACCAGCCCCTCACATCGCCATAAACTAAATTAAGCTATTAACCCCTAAACCTAACAGCCTGCTAACTTTACATTAACATCCCTCTCTTATAATAAATTAAAACTTACCTGTAGAATTAAATTAAACTATTAATTAACCTACCCTAACTATTATCCTGCAATTAAATTTAACTATATTAAACTATTAATTAACCTACCCTAGCTATTATACTAAAACTAAATTAAACTACCAATTAAAATAACTATATTACATATTAAAAAAAAATTAACCCTACTCAAATCACTTAAATCTACATTAAAAAATTACTAAGTTACAAAGAAAAAACAACTAAGTTACAAAAACAAACAAACCACAGTATCAAAAATAAACTTTAATTTATTTAACAAAATAATAACAAATAACACCTAATCTAATAGCCCTATCAAAATAAAAAGCCCCCCCAAAATAAAAAAACCCATAGCCTACAATAAAATACCAATGGCCCTTTTGCGGGGCATTGTCCCAAAGAAATCAGCTCTTTTACCTGTAAAGAAAAATACAAACACTCCCCACTCCCCAACAGTAAAACCCACCAACCACACAACCACCCCCCCAAATAAAAACCCTATCTAAAAAACCTGAGCTCCCGATTGCCCTGAAAAGGGCATTTCTATGGGCATTTCCCTTAAAAGGGCATTTAGCTCTTTTACTGCCCAGACCCTACTCTAAACCTAACACTAACCCCAGACGATCCACTTACAGTTCTTGAAGTTCCGCTTGAAGGATCCATCCTGCCGGCAAGAAGTCTTCATCTGGGTGGCAAGAAGTCTTCATCCGGGTGGCCTCATCCATCTTCACCCAGCCGGCGAAGTCTTCATCCATGCAGCCTCTTCTATCTTCATCCCTCCGGCGCGGAGCGAGTCCATCCTGAAGACATCCGACGAGGAGTTCCTCTTCAATACGGTCTCCGCCGTAAACTGGATCTTGAATGCAAGTTAAGTCATCCAAGATGGCGTCCCTTGTATTCCTATTGGCTGAAAGGTTCCAATCAGCCAATAGGATTAGAGCCACTAAAATCCTATTGGCTGTTCCAATCAGCAAATAGTATTTGAGCAGCTCTCATCCTATTGACTGTTCCAATCAGCCAATAGGATTGAGCTCTCATCCTATTGGCTGATTGGAACAGCCAATAGGATGAGGGCTGCTCAAATCCTATTGGCTGATTGGAACAGCCAATAGAATGCAAGCTCAATCCTATTGGCTGATTGGATCAGCCAATAGGATTGAAGTTCAATCCTATTGGCTGATTGCATCAGCCAATAGGGTTTTTTCAACCTTAATTCCGATTGGCTGATAGAATGCTATCAGCCAATCGTAATTTAAGGGACGCCATCTTGGATGATGTCATTTAAAGGAATCTTCATTCGTCGTTAGTCGTCGGAAAGAAGAGGATGCTCCACGTCGGATGTCTTGAAAATGGACCCGCTTCACGCCGGATGGATGAAGATAGAAGATGCCGTCTAGATGAAGACTTCTGCCCGTCTGGAGTACGGCTTGGATAAAGACTTCTCCCAGCTTCGTTGAGGACTTCTTGCTGCTTCGATGAGGACTTCTCCCGGCTTCGTTGATGATGGATGTCGGATCTTCAAAACTATAAGTGGATTTTCAGGGCAATGGGGGGCTTAGGTTTTTTTAGTTAGGGTATTATTTGGGGGGTTGGTTGTGTGGGTGGTGGGTTTTACTGTTGGGGGGTTGTTTGTATTTTCTTTTCAGGTAAAAGAGCTGATTTCTTGGGGCAATGCCCCGCAAAAGGCCCTTTTAAGGGCTATTGGTAGTTTAGTTTAGGCTAGGGTTTTTTTTATTTTGGGGGGCTTTTTTTATTTTGATAGGGCTATTAGAACAATTCTTAAGTGTAGTCAAACTTGGAAATGTTGTAAAGTAGGTAGTAACACACAAACACAGAAACACACAGACACACTTATACACTGAAACACACACTTACACATAAGGATTCACATATAGACACTCTAGCAGACACGCAAAGAAACACACTCAGACACAGACACCCAAACAGACACTCAGAACTTGTTTACATTGACCTGACAAGTAAGGAGGTAGACTACAGTTTTGTCAAAAAAGGAGATTTACAAAACAAAATATGGAGTTCTGATTATCTTTTTGTCAAGGAAGATGCCAACTATATGATGACAACGGCATGCAGTGGCTGAAAGAAAGGGCCCTGAACTGCCTAATCAATAATTTAAAGGTTAAATGGTGGATTGGTGACTTCCAGAAAGGTCTCATTATTAGTCTCAAAGTCTGTAGAAAGGTGTGAATAATCAGTAGTAAGGTCAAAATGTCCTAAAATGGAAAAGACAATGGACACACCCAAACTCAAACACAAACATGCACATACACCCAAGGAAACACTGATAGAGACAGCCTCAGAAAACACACAAAGACACACACACACCCACAGAAAACACACAAAAACATACACACACAGAGAGACAACCACATAAAACACAGAAAGACATACATACACACCCTCACTGAGACATCCACAGAAAACACACAAAGATCTACACACACTCTCACAGAGACACCCACTGAAAATGCACAGACATATACACCCCCTCACAGAGACACCCACAGAAAACACACACCCTCACAGAGACATACACAGACAAACACACATACACACACACACCCTCACAGAGACATCCACAGAAAACACAGAGACATACACACCCACCCTCACAGAGGCATCCAGAGAAAATACACAGACATACATACACACACCCTCAAAGAGACACCCATAGAAAAAGCACAGACATACGCACACACCATCACAGACGTCCACAGAAAATGCACATGACTCAGGCACACACTGTACAAACAAAGTGTCAAGTCTGTCTCACACTGTGCATAGTGTTTTAGTGCACACTCAGAAATCCTCTCAAATGCTAATACTTTACTCATTGTAATAACATTTCCCATGCTCAATTAGCACTCTGCTGTAGTGCCCACTGGTGGCTGCCAAAATTAATAGCAGCGAGATCGATGACTGTTAGTTAACAACAGTCCGCTGCTCATCGCCCCGTACTTGTTGCTCGGCTTTTTGCCGGCTTTTTTTTATAATTATGGAGATTGTATTCAGGTCCACGGCCGCGATGTTAGGCAATGTTAGGTGAGCGTATTGGTGCTGTCGAATGCAACAAAGTTAACGGCTTGATAGATAGGCCTCTCTGCGTTCTCCCTAATAATACACTTCGAAAGATAGGTGAACATGATTTCTCAGCAACCTCACAAGTAACTGTGAATCTAGACTGTAGAGTACATGGAATGGTATTCTACAGACAAGATGACCAAGTAGTGAACTGGAGGGCTGTGTTTGGTCCCCTGACTGGTTATGACATCTCTGATTTAATGTCTGTGTTGGATGACCCAAGAAATTGCATTTGTTTCCCAAGTTTTCCAAAAACCAGAATGCTTAATTGTCTATTTTTACCTTTGTACAGGTGTACCGGACCCTCCAACCAATGTGTGCCTAGCAGTAACTAGCAGCACCACCCTGCAGGTCACATACCAGGAACCACTGAGCGTCAACTCTGCAGTCGTCACAAAATACAAAGGTGAGGGACCACTGATGCGTATACCCATGCAGTTTACTGTATTACACTAATTCAGTTTCAGCCTTCCCAAAAGATACGCTTTTATAAATTTTGTTCTGTTGCTTCTTAAAACAAATGGGTAAGTAAAGTAGTTTAGGCAAACCTAGTTGTTTTTGTTGAAAAATAAACAGAGGGACATATTGTCAAAATGTTAATGCGCATGCATGATACAACTCGAGTCATCAATGACATGATACAGAACACCGCCAGCACTCTCAGCAGGATTGTTGTTTGAAGGTGATTTTCATATAACGGGGTTTATGGACTCTTGAAGAGTAAATATTTGCAGGAACCACAATTTAATCTCAGTCAATATAATGAATGAAAAGTTAATTAATAAATTAATTAAAGGGACATTATGAAAAGAAACATATTTGCATTACACATGTACTGGCAAAAATACCAGTAAAAGTTATCACTGTTTTATTACTAACAACGTGCATGTGAAGCATAGCTAGATATTCTCAGTGCACCAGCATGTTAAATACTGCAGCTGCTCAGAGCACCAGTGGGGCTTATATCATGTCAGCAATTAACAAATTGAGTCAATACCAGATGGCGGAAGCACCTTAGGCTCTCTGAGCAAGTGCTGTGATTAAAATGTTGGTGAACGGTGCATACTTAAAGGGCCATGCTACCCAAATGTTGAAACACTTGAAAGTGATGCAGCATAGCTGTAAAAAGCTGCCTAGAAAATATCACCTGAACATCTCTATGTAAAAAAGAAAGATATTTTACCTCAAAAGTTCCTCAGTAGCCACATCCCATTGTAAAGGACTTCTAGGCAGCAAATCAGTATGTCTGTCCTGGGACAGCTAAGGGAGTGAGCTTTCAGGCACACTCATCTTATTTCCTTATTCAGTTTAAGGAAGTTTACTATAAAATCTCATGAGAGTTAAGGGAAATCTCATGAGATCACAGTAAAAGAGTTCATGACCTCAGCACTGCTGATGCTGATTGGCTGCTGTTCATTTTTTCATGTTTTTTTTGTTTTGTTTATTTTTTTACCTGCAGCTGGACAGCAGCTGAGTATAACTTTTTACATAGAAATTACTCTGGTGAGCTGAGGAAGTTGTGAGGTAAAATATCTTCCTTTTTCACATAGAGATGCTCAGGTGATATTTTCCTGTCAGCTTTTTACAGTTATACTGCATCAATTTCAAGTGATTTAGCATATGAGTTTTATGTCCCTTTAAACACACTGTTGAAACAGCTATAGATTTTATTAGAAGCATTTTTGCTAATACATGTATAGTAAGAAAATGCTTCAATCAAAACTGAAATGCATTCATGTGGATTCCAATTTTGTCTGGAATGTCCCTTTAATTAATTCATAAATTAATTCATTATTTAATTAAAGGGAGAGTAAAGTCAAAATTAAACTAAAATTAAAAGAGTGTTTAGTTTTATCAATCTTTTAATTTCTGCTTTGTTATCTTGGTATCGTTTCTTGAAGAGCAAACTAGGTAGGTTTATAGGAACTCAGAACTATGCATGTGTCATTAGGACTCGATGGCAGAGTTATTTGCTAAAATGTATATCTTTGCTACAACACTGATGCCATAGACTGCTAAAGACATGTGCACGCACATGAGGTCCTATGAGCCTTTAAAATTGCACGGCCTGGAAGTCCTATGATCCTTTATAATTGCATTCTCTATCTAAATAGTAAAAGTTTTGGGAGTTTACAGTCCCTTTAATTCACCCAGTTTTGTAAACAGAACGGTTCATAATTTGATCAGAATAATATTAATTTTGTGTTTTATTATTTTTTTTATTTTTTTTTAGTGGAATGGAGTCTTAACTCTACATTCTCCCCAAACGTGGGAGAAGTTGTCATTGAGAAACTGCGAAATCTACAGCTGAACATTAGAGGATTAATTTCAGTGAGTAAATAGAATGTAATACAAAACTGCTCACATGATACATAAAAATCAAATTAAAGTTTATAAAAAAATAAATAAATAAACTCTTGGACCATGATATCATCTGCTTGCAAACCTTACGTCTTTATAGAAAAAAGCAAAAATTAATCCAAGCAAACTTTCTTGAGAAAGTAAAACATAGCTTTTATTAAGCAGTTGTTAAACACATACCGTACATGCTCTGCAGTCACTTGTAGTTAGACAAACAAGAGTCCAGGCCTACGCGTTTCATGCCGTATCCTCAGCACTTTGTCAGGGCTATCTATTATGTCTTTAAAGATACAGGTTTATGTTATATTCCAGATATCTGTATACTGAGTCACCAAGATACCAATCAAGAGGCCAAGGGAGACATTTGTATGTTTTATAAACACACTTCACACTAATAGAACTGCACAACCCTAACATAATGTTGTCTTTTCCAGTTTGATAAGTCGCTCCATTTTGAAACGCTTATAACTATAGAAAGTATTAATTAAATGGCTTAAATTATGATCTATGTAATCACCCACTCAAAAAAGTGTCTGATAAGTTTTTGTTAAAGTTTGATTTGATAATCAGGCTAGGTACATATATTTCTAATGGTAGTGAGTCCATGATCCTTACTCTTGGGATTACATCACCTGGCCACCAGGAGGAGGCAAAGACACCCCACCAGAGCATTATATATATCCCTCCTACTTCCCCTCCTCTCCCAGTAGTTCTTTGCCTCCTCAAGGAGAGGGTAAGGAGAGAGAGATGTTAGAAGATATTTCATATACCCTCAGTGGATAGTTCCCAGAAGTGAAGCTCTTGTGAAGCAGGTCTCTGGTGTCACTGGGAAGTTCTCCAGCCTCTTTCCATGATGGCCAGATGATGTACTTCTCACAGAGGATCCTTACACTGTTAGTTACAGCATGCGATCAACTGCAAAAATGCTACAGAGTGAAGTATGCATGTTTGTCTGAGGATAGTGTTTGTGACATGACACATACTTCTGCACAGGACTTAATATGTTTTAGGCAAGTAGCCATCTCTCTGTTAACCCTCTGAACTGCCTTGTTTATTACAGCAAAAACTGTGTACAGGGCAGGTAACAGTGCATTGCCACCTTTATTGCTGGCAGGAGGGCTGCATGAGACATATTACATGTCAGATATATGGACATATGTGGTGTTTCTGACATATTCTTTGCATTGATAAACACAGGTGTTAGTGTACTGTGGCCAACTTGACAGTGCTCTGTTCCCACTGTGCTCCTTTTACATGACATGCGACTGGTGCACCGAGTAGAGCCAGTAGGCTGTAGACTCTGGCTCTCGTGATGGTGGGAAAGGAATTTCCTTTCGCGTCACAGGAGAAGGTTTGGTGAGGGTCCCGCCTCTTCCCTTGACTCGGCAGGGAAGTGAGCAGCAAGCAGAGGATTTCCTTCAGCATTTTTCCTGGAGGCACACTGTTTTTTTATCAGGAGGGAATGAGACTCTCTGCAGGATATCTGGAGTTTAGTTTATACATCCCGGTGTGTCCAGGTTATGTTAGATTCATTTTTGGACACTATTTGTGCAATTTTTATATAGCATCTATGCAAAGAACCAACAGTTTTTATAGAAAAAAAAACTTATCCTGTTATTTATATATATATATATATATATATATATATATATATATATATATATATATATAGGGCATGCCGATTTATAGGGAATAATTTTTGGACAAATTTAAAGCTACACTGTAGTTAAAAAAAAAGAATGAAAGAAAGAAAGAAAAACTTTAGATCCCTTGTTATTGAATCACTATGGATCGGATTGGCGATGTTGAGGATACAGCAGCATCACAGGATGGTGTAGCTTTGGAGATTGTGATTACTACTAATACATGTTTATTGTGCAAGGAGGCTGTAGTTTGTCCTCCTGCACAACTATGCAACACATGTTTGACTTTTGTTCTACAGTCTCATTCTTTAGTCCCCAACACTCCAAGTCCTAGTAAAGTACCTGTAGCAACTAACAAGAAGGTATGTGATTTTTTAGAAGGGTTTAAAACCAAATTACTAACTGCAGTTTCTTAGGCTCTCTAGTCTTTACTGCTTCCAAGTAAGTGTAAGAGCAAGAAAAAACATTGTACTCCAGAATCAAAGGGCAGCGCTTCTTCTGGCCTTAGACCTGTTAGTCAGCCTCAAGGTTCTGACTTGGAGGAGTTATCTACTGCATCAGAGGGTGAGGTGTCTGCTGAAAGTTCTTCCTCAGTGTCAGATAAGGAACCTGAGGGAATTACTTTTCAGTTTAAAATTGAACATTTGAGTTTTCTTTTTAAAGAGGTCCTGAAGACTTTGGCAGTACAGGATTCTAAGCCAGCAGAAGAGAAACCTGTATAGAAATTAGACCTTATATTCAGACCAAGGTCGATAACTCCTGAGATTTTCCCTGTTCCTTCACTAATTACCGAGATTATTTCCAAAGAATGGGACAAACCTGTAGAAACTTTACACCAGCAGCAACATTTAAAAAGCTTTTTCCTGTTGCAGAGGCTATTTTAGAATTGTGGGGCAATATACCTAAGATAGATGGTGCAATTTCTATGCTAGCAAAAAGGACAACTATTCCTTTAGAGGATAGTACATCCTTTAAGGATCCTATGGACAGAAAATTGGAAGGTTACCTTAAGAAGGCTTTTCTGCAGGGAGGTTTACTATTTCAACCTTCAGTGAGGATTGCCACAGTTGCTGAAGCAGCAGCTTTTTGGTGTGATTCTCTATCTGATTTGGTTTCCAAGGAATCTTTCTTAGAGGAGATACAAAACAAGATTCAGGCCTTGAAGACGGCAAACTCATTCATCTGAGACGCTATCATTTAGAAGTTTTCATTAATGCTAAGAATACTACTTTAACTGTTCTGTCAAGGAGAGCTTTATGGCTTAAAGGGATAGGAAAGTCAAAATTAAACTTGCATGATTCAGATAGAGCATGTCATTTTAAGACACTTTTAAATTCACTTCTATTTTCAAATGTGCTTTGTTCTCTTAGTATCCCTTGTTAAAAAATGAATACGCACATATCATACACTAGTGGGAGCTGCTGCTAATTGGCGCCTGCACACATTTGTCTCTTGTGATTGGTTATCTAGATATTTTCAGCTTCCTGTCAGTAGTGCAATGCAGTCCCTTCAGCAATGGATAACAAGAGAATGAAGAAAATTTGATAATAGAATTAAATTGTAAAGTTGTTTAAAATTGTATGTTCTATCTGAATCATAAAATAAAATTTGGGGGTTTACTATCCCTTTAAGTCATGGTTCTGGGGGGGGGGGGCAAGAGCCAGGTTTGGACTCCATTATTTCCACTGCGATAGGGGGCAAGGGTGCTTTCTTACCTCAGGACAAGAAGTCCAGACCCAAAGGGAAAGAGGGTGGACTTTTTTCTCCCTTTCATCAGAACAAAAATCAAAGATCTACATCCACTCAGAAAACGGACTTGCACAATACTACCTGGAAACCTAACCCTGTCTGGAACAAATTCAAACAGAACAAAAAAGTCTTCCTCTGATTCCAAAACCGCATGATGTGTGGCCCCTGATCCAGATTCGTCTCTGGTAGGGGGCAGACTAAGCTGCTTTAGAGAGGTTTGGATTCAATCTGTTCAAAATCCCTGGGTGATAGAGATTGTATCACAAGGGTACAGAATACGTTTCAGATCCAGACTTCCAAAGGGAAGGTTTATTCCGTCTCACATCTCAAGATTGGCCTTTTTACAGTGTGTTTTATTAAAATGTTTTCATAGTTCCTAAAAAGGAGGACACGTATCTCCAATTTTGGATCTTAAAACTTTGAACACATTTCTAAGGGTACCATCTTTTAAGATGGAAACCATCAGCTCAATTCTACCTTTAGTTCTTCAGTGACATTTCATGTCTACAATAGATTTAAAGGACGGACACCTCCACATTCCTGTTCATCGGGATCACCATCAGTACCTAAGGTTTGCTTTTCTAGACAAACATTACCAATTCATGGCTTTGCCTTTTGGGTTGGCTACAGCACCTAGAACCTTTACCAAGGTGCTGAGAACTCTTCTATATGTGATTCGGCTCCAGGGAATAGCAGAAGTTCCTTACCTGGGCAATATCTTGGTTCAAGCACCATCTTTACCTTTAGCAGTCTTTCACCACATGGAGAGGTTACTTTGCTTTATCTGCAAGCATGGTTGGATAATCAACGTTGCCAAGAGTTCTCTCCCTCCTCAAATGAGACTGTCACCTGGTCTCAAGGATTCATAATAAAGCCCCAAATAACTAGCAAAACACGTCAACGGATTACTTGGGGTGTCTGTGCCTAAGTTCTATGCTGTATGATAAGCACTTTTAAGAAAACTAAGTTTACCGAAACAGAATATCAAATACGCTAAAAAGACCAATCACATTACCCATAGAGGGTCACGAAAAGTTGACTAAAACACGCCGAGGGGAAAGAAGACATGTAGGAATCGGGAGGCAACACTCCCCGTGGTGAACAGTCAGGGGAGCCTTATCTGAGACCAGGTGACAGTCACTGAATGAACTATACATTTGAAGGTATTGTGAGCATCTTTGGCTATTCTGGTTAACAATTATGGCACATCAGCATGATTCAACATATCTCTGGAAATACGAATTTGCCAGAAGATTAGTATTCAATGTATACACAGATTTTATTTATTCTTAAAGTGGTATTGAGATTTATATAAAGATTGAGAGTTAAGCAGAAACATTGTGTACACTGTTCTTAATTACGGCCGAGCCTTTAAGGGAGACGTCCCTGTATTTTATTATTATTTTAGAATTTATATTGATTTAACTTCCAACTTATGTTGAGATTTTTTATTAAAAATCATTGATTTATAGCGTAAAAAAATTCAGAAGAATTTTTTCAACGTAGATATTTTTGGCTACATTTTATATTGTTTTTAATTTCTTTACATTCACATATTTACATTTAAAGGGATAGCACCCTGCATATATGTGTATATAGTCTTTAGTGTTTAAGCTTTCCTCTCACACACACACGGCCTTCTAACTTTTAATTAGCAACCCTGTGAGGAGGTTTCTTAAGATAGTGGTTTGCACACCCCTAGCGTGCTCATATTTCTCTTATTATTCACTAATCCTAAATCTACTAAGGAGAAGTTATTGCGTAACATAGATGTAGTTGGGGCATTAAAGTTTTATCTAGAAGCAATTAATGAATTTCGTCATTCTTCCAAGCTTTTTGTGTTATTCTCCGGTAAGTGTAAAGGAAAAAAGGCTATAGCAGTGTCTTTGTTTTTTGTACTACTACTACTATAATACTACTAGGAGAGGAAGGGAAGAAGGAGGGATATATAAATATATAAAGCTTTAGTAGGGTGTCTTTGCCTCTTCCTGGTGGCCAGGTGATGTAATCCCAAGAGTAAGGATCGTGAACACTCACTACCAAGAAAAATATTCATTTATCAGGTAAGAATAAATTATGTTTAATTTTGCTTTTTAAAAATCTGTATAAAACTGAACAGTATTGTTTCAGAAATTTAAGAACAAGTTTCTAATTTACTTCTATTATCTAATTTGTTTCATTCTCTTGGTATCATTTGTTGAAGGAGCAGCAATGCACTACTGGTTTCTAACTGAACACATGGTGAGCCAATGAGAATATTTCTGCAGCCACCAATCATAGAGTGAAAGGGACACATATTAAAAATACATGTGAGGGTAGTTAAAATAAATGTTTGTATAAGAACCCTGACATATGTATTTTTCATATGTGTCCCTTTTTAAAGTGACTATATGGTCATCCTAACCAATCAGCAGCTAAAACCTATGTTCTTTGCTGATCCTGAGCTTACCTAGATAAACCTTTCAGTAAAGAATAACAAGAGAAGGAAGCAAATTAAATAATATAAAGACATTGGAAAGTTGTTTAAAATTGTATTTTCTATCTGAATCATGAAAGAAACATTTTGGGTTTAGTGTCCCTTTAATAAGCAGTACCATTAAATATGAATGATTTATAAGTGGATGGAGCAATGTGACCACAGTGATGCCTATAACACACGCAACATAGTGATAAAATAATTTCTGAGAAAATATATACAGTTTAATGAAGCTATAAGAATTTAATAACAATAAATTCAAATTATTATATTTCATTTTAAGGGACATAAAACCCAAATTTGTTGTTTCATTAGTCAGAAAAAGAATACAATTTTAAAAATGTTTCCAATTTACATCTATTATTTAATTTTCTTCTTTCTCATGGTATTGTTTGTTCAAGAGATATCTAGATAGGTAGTGTACATATGCCCAAAGCGCTACATGACAGGAAATAGTGCTGCCCTCTAGTGCTCTTGCTAATGTATAACATTAGTACTGCATGACAGGAAATAGTGCTGCCCTCTAGTGCTCTTGCTAATGTATAACATTGTTGCAAACCTGTTGCCATATGCGTGCACCCTCCTCAACTTACCTTTCTGCTTTTCAACAAATAACAAGAAAATGAAGACATTTTTGATAATAGAAGTACATTGGAAAGTTGTTTACAATTGTATCTGTAAATATATTTTGTATCTAAAGAAACCAGCCACTAATAATCAGGGCCGGATTGGGCCGCCGGGATACCGGGAATAATCCCGGGGGGCCGCCGGCCGGCTCAGGCTGCTCAGCTGCAGTGAAGAGAGAGCAGCAAGCCAAGCAAGCAACTTAGCACAGTTGTGCACTGAGGGAGCGCAGCAGCAGTCAGAGCTGCCAGCAGCACTGCTGACAGACTGACAGGCTAAGGGGGCGCCAAGAGCGTGAGGGATTTGCCTGGTAAGGCAGCCTGACGTCATGTTAGCGGTAAGCACTGGTCAGCATCAATCTGCGCCTAACTGCAAGTCTCTATGCTACTGTGGACGTGCCATGTGGATTTTTCTTGCACTGCACGTATGACGTATGGAGTCTTTCTGAGAGGGAAAGCGTGGCACGGTGGGGATGTCTGGGCTGGTGCCATGTGTTTAAGGAAGACCCAGGAAACATCTGGGCTGGGTTGATGTTGCTTCTGCTTTGAGTTGTAGCCCCTGGTTTCCTTTCGGTGTGTGTGTCTCTGATTAAAATTAAAGAAAAGGTAGGTGAGCAGTGCACACAGTATTGGTCATGGATGGAATAGAGGATCGTATTTGTCACGGGGCAGAGAATGAAGGAGCCACAGAGTCAGATCCTGTCAGGAAACATACGGCCACAGAGTCAGATCATGTCAGGGAACATATGGCCACAGAGTCAGATCATGTCAGGGAACATACGGCCACAGAGTCAGATCATGTCAGGGAACATACGACCACAGAGTCAGATCATGTCAGGGAACATATGGCCACAGAGTCAGATCATGTCAGGGAACATACGTCTAGGGAAGGGCATATGATAAGCTACAGGGGGTACCAAGGAGTCACAGCTGAAGTAATATAAATGCCTTGTTGTAGATTTTAACTAATAGAGGTTTGATGTTATGTACTTGGATAAGGTATCCTTTTATTTTGTCTACCAATAAATGTTATGTTTTAAATTTTCACCTGTCCACTGCCATGCTCTTTTTTAGTTTAATAACTAATAGAGGTGCCCACTTAAGAAAGGAAGGTATATTGTTAATACATACTAAGTTTAGGGGAAAGCCAGCGAGAGCATAGTTGGCTGGGCTTAAGGGGGCGTGGCTGGGATGGAGGGGGAGTGACTGGGCTGGAGGGGGGGGGGCTGGGCTGGTGTATACAAATATCCAGGGCCGGTCTGATTTCCCAGTCCGGCCCTGCTAATAATCATATATGTAAAAAGCTAGCAATAAAATTATTTTTATACTTTTTTTATTATCAAGTGCAAGACTGTAATTTTGCACCAGTAGTTTGGTTTTATAAAGGTGTTAAGTTGATCTTGTGCCTTTATACAGGGAGTGCAGAATTATTAGGCAAATGAGTATTTTTGACCACATCATCCTCTTTATGCATATTGTCTTACTCCAAGCTGTATAGGCTCGAAAGCCTACTACCAATTAAGCATATTAGGTGATGTGCATCTCTGTAATGAGAAGGGGTGTGGTCTAATGACATCAACACCCTATATCAGGTGTGCATAATTATTAGGCAACTTCCTTTCCTTTGGCAAAATGGGTCAAAAGAAGGACTTGACAGGCTCAGAAAAGTCAAAAATAGTGAGATATCTTGCAGAGGGATGCAGCACTCTTAAAATTGCAAAGCTTCTGAAGCGTGATCATCGAACAATCAAGCGTTTCATTTAAAATAGTCAACAGGGTCGCAAGAAGCGTGTGGAAAAACCAAGGCGCAAAATAACTGCCCATGAACTGAGAAAAGTCAAGCGTGCAGCTGCCAAGATGCCACTTGCCACCAGTTTGGCCATATTTCAGAGCTGCAACATCACTGGAGTGCCCAAAAGCACAAGGTGTGCAATACTCAGAGACATGGCCAAGGTATGAAAGGCTGAAAGACGACCACCACTGAACAAGACACACAAGCTGAAACGTTAAGACTGGGCCAAGAAATATCTCAAGACTGATTTTTCTAAGGTTTTATGGACTGATGAAATGAGAGTGAGTCTTGATGGGCCAGATGGATGGGCCCGTGGCTGGATTGGTAAAGGGCAGAGAGCTCCAGTCCGACTCAGACGCCAGCAAGGTGGAGGTGGAGTACTGGTTTGGGCTGGTATCATCAAAGATGAGCTTGTGGGGCCTTTTCGGGTTGAGGATGGAGTCAAGCTCAACTCCCAGTCCTACTGCCAGTTTCTGGAAGACACCTTCTTCAAGCAGTGGTACAGGAAGAAGTCTGCATCCTTCAAGAAAAACATGATTTTCATGCAGGACAATGCTCCATCACACGCGTCCAAGTACTCCACAGCGTGGCTGGCAAGAAAGGGTATAAAAGAAGAAAATCTAATGACATGGCCTCCTTGTTCACCTGATCTGAACCCCATTGAGAACCTGTGGTCCATCATCAAATGTGAGATTTACAAGGAGGGAAAACAGTACACCTCTCTGAACAGTGTCTGGGAGTCTGTGGTTGCTGCTGCACGCAATGTTGATGGTGAACAGATCAAAACACTAACAGAATCCATGGATGGCAGGCTTTTGAGTGTCCTTGCAAAGAAAGGTGGCTATATTGGTCACTGATTTGTTTTTGTTTTGTTTTTGAATGTCAGAAATGTATATTTGTGAATGTTGAGATGTTATATTGGTTTCACTGGTAAATATAAATAATTGAAATGGGTATATATTTGTTTTTTGTTAAGTTGCCTAATAATTATGCACAGTAATAGTCACCTGCACACACAGATAGCCCCCTAAAATAGCTATAACTAAAAACAAACTAAAAACTACTTCCAAAACTATTCAGCTTTGATATTAATGAGTTTTTTGGGTTCATTGAGAACATGGTTGTTGTTCAATAATAAAATTAATCCTCAAAAATACAACTTGCCTAATAATTCTGCACTCCCTGTATATAGCACCAAAGTGACAAAAATATGAAAAATAAATACATTAAAAAGAGCAAAGATCTTATTGTCATCACAGCTACAGCAAGTTACATCTGTCCCAGTATTTATTCCCTTGTGATCACATGATGACATCACCATACATAAGATCAGGGACTGGCAACTGGTGTCCCGATTGATACATGTGACCCCTGGCTCTAGATTTTCCGGCCCTTCAGGAAAATCAGAACTAACAATGTGTGCCATAGATTTTGTGGACCTAGGAAAATACATAAATAAAAATGTGTGCTCTCGGGTGACTACAACTCAGAGTAGCCCTCTGTAGGGAAAAACAGTAGACAGATAGTACCCTGCAACCTTACCTAAATCTATTATTTAATTATATAGGGCTAGATTACAAGCGGAGCACTAATTTACTGCGTGCCCGTTTGCAGATCTCTGGTTAATTTTATAAATGTCCACTAAATTCCCCCAAAATCAATTTTTTTTTATAAAATGACTGCAAAAAGCTGTTTTGGGATCTAAAGGGAGCGGGTGTGGGGTTTTAGAAAAAAAACAGCACTGAAAAGTGCCTTTACATTGTGGTCTATGGGAACTGTGTGTTCCCTGTAAATATATATGTACAGTATATGCTTATATACATATATATTTATGTGTTAATATGTGTATATACAGGGAGTGCAGAATTATTAGGCAAATGAGTATTTTGACCACATCATCCTCTTTATGCATATTGTCTTACTCCAAGCTGTATAGGCTCGAAAGCCTACTACCAATTAAGCATATTAGGTGATGTGCATCTCTGTAATGAGAAGGGGTGTGGTCTAATGACATCAACACCCTATATCAGGTGTGCATAATTATTAGGCAACTTCCTTTCCTTTGGCAAAATGGGTCAAAAGAAGGACTTGACAGGCTCAGAAAAGTCAAAAATAGTGAGATATCTTGCAGAGGGATGCAGCACTCTTAAAATTGCAAAGCTTCTGAAGCGTGATCATCGAACAATCAAGCGTTTCATTTAAAATAGTCAACAGGGTCGCAAGAAGCGTGTGGAAAAACCAAGGCGCAAAATAACTGCCCATGAACTGAGAAAAGTCAAGCGTGCAGCTGCCAAGATGCCACTTGCCACCAGTTTGGCCATATTTCAGAGCTGCAACATCACTGGAGTGCCCAAAAGCACAAGGTGTGCAATACTCAGAGACATGGCCAAGGTATGAAAGGCTGAAAGACGACCACCACTGAACAAGACACACAAGCTGAAACGTTAAGACTGGGCCAAGAAATATCTCAAGACTGATTTTTCTAAGGTTTTATGGACTGATGAAATGAGAGTGAGTCTTGATGGGCCAGATGGATGGGCCCGTGGCTGGATTGGTAAAGGGCAGAGAGCTCCAGTCCGACTCAGACGCCAGCAAGGTGGAGGTGGAGTACTGGTTTGGGCTGGTATCATCAAAGATGAGCTTGTGGGGCCTTTTCGGGTTGAGGATGGAGTCAAGCTCAACTCCCAGTCCTACTGCCAGTTTCTGGAAGACACCTTCTTCAAGCAGTGGTACAGGAAGAAGTCTGCATCCTTCAAGAAAAACATGATTTTCATGCAGGACAATGCTCCATCACACGCGTCCAAGTACTCCACAGCGTGGCTGGCAAGAAAGGGTATAAAAGAAGAAAATCTAATGACATGGCCTCCTTGTTCACCTGATCTGAACCCCATTGAGAACCTGTGGTCCATCATCAAATGTGAGATTTACAAGGAGGGAAAACAGTACACCTCTCTGAACAGTGTCTGGGAGTCTGTGGTTGCTGCTGCACGCAATGTTGATGGTGAACAGATCAAAACACTAACAGAATCCATGGATGGCAGGCTTTTGAGTGTCCTTGCAAAGAAAGGTGGCTATATTGGTCACTGATTTGTTTTTGTTTTGTTTTTGAATGTCAGAAATGTATATTTGTGAATGTTGAGATGTTATATTGGTTTCACTGGTAAATATAAATAATTGAAATGGGTATATATTTGTTTTTTGTTAAGTTGCCTAATAATTATGCACAGTAATAGTCACCTGCACACACAGATAGCCCCCTAAAATAGCTATAACTAAAAACAAACTAAAAACTACTTCCAAAACTAGTCAGCTTTGATATTAATGAGTTTTTTGGGTTCATTGAGAACATGGTTGTTGTTCAATAATAAAATTAATCCTCAAAAATACAACTTGCCTAATAATTCTGCACTCCCTGTATATAGCACCAAAGTGACAAAAATATGAAAAATAAATACATTAAAAAGAGCAAAGATCTTATTGTCATCACAGCTACAGCAAGTTACATCTGTCCCAGTATTTATTCCCTTGTGATCACATGATGACATCACCATACATAAGATCAGGGACTGGCAACTGGTGTCCCGATTGATACATGTGACCCCTGGCTCTAGATTTTCCGGCCCTTCAGGAAAATCAGAACTAACAATGTGTGCCATAGATTTTGTGGACCTAGGAAAATACATAAATAAAAATGTGTGCTCTCGGGTGACTACAACTCAGAGTAGCCCTCTGTAGGGAAAAACAGTAGACAGATAGTACCCTGCAACCTTACCTAAATCTATTATTTAATTATATAGGGCTAGATTACAAGCGGAGCACTAATTTACTGCGTGCCCGTTTGCAGATCTCTGGTTAATTTTATAAATGTCCACTAAATTCCCCCAAAATCAATTTTTTTTTATAAAATGACTGCAAAAAGCTGTTTTGGGATCTAAAGGGAGCGGGTGTGGGGTTTTAGAAAAAAAACAGCACTGAAAAGTGCCTTTACATTGTGGTCTATGGGAACTGTGTGTTCCCTGTAAATATATATGTACAGTATATGCTTATATACATATATATTTATGTGTTAATATGTGTATATACAGGGAGTGCAGAATTATTAGGCAAATGAGTATTTTGACCACATCATCCTCTTTATGCATGTTGTCTTACTCCAAGCTGTATAGGCTCAAAAGCCTACTACCAATTAAGCATATTAGGTGATGTGCATCTCTGTAATGAGAAGGGGTGTGGTCTAATGACATCAACACCCTATATCAGGTGTGCATAATTATTAGGCAACTTCCTTTCCTTTGGCAAAATGGGTCAAAAGAAGGACTTGACAGGCTCAGAAAAGTCAAAAATAGTGAGATATCTTGCAGAGGGATGCAGCACTCTTAAAATTGCAAAGCTTCTGAAGCGTGATCATCGAACAATCAAGCGTTTCATTCAAAATAGTCAACAGGGTCGCAAGAAGCGTGTGGAAAAACCAAGGCGCAAAATAACTGCCCATGAACTGAGAAAAGTCAAGCGTGCAGCTGCCAAGATGCCACTTGCCACCAGTTTGGCCATATTTCAGAGCTGCAACATCACTGGAGTGCCCAAAAGCACAAGGTGTGCAATACTCAGAGACATGGCCAAGGTAAGAAAGACGACCACCACTGAACAAGACACACAAGCTGAAACGTCAAGACTGGGCCAAGAAATATCTCAAGACTGATTTTTCTAAGGTTTTATGGACTGATGAAATGAGAGTGAGTCTTGATGGGCCAGATGGATGGGCCCGTGGCTGGATTGGTAAAGGGCAGAGAGCTCCAATCCGACTCAGACGCCAGCAAGGTGGAGGTGGAGTACTGGTTTGGGCTGGTATCATCAAAGATGAGCTTGTGGGGCCTTTTCGGGTTGAGGATGGAGTCAAGCTTAACTCCCAGTCCTACTGCCAGTTTCTGGAAGACACCTTCTTCAAGCAGTGGTACAGGAAGAAGTCTGCATCCTTCAAGAAAAACATGATTTTCATGCAGGACAATGCTCCATCACACGCGTCCAAGTACTCCACAGCGTGGCTGGCAAGAAAGGGTATAAAAGAAGAAAATCTAATGACATGGCCTCCTTGTTCACCTGATCTGAACCCCATTGAGAACCTGTGGTCCATCATCAAATGTGAGATTTACAAGGAGGGAAAACAGTACACCTCTCTGAACAGTGTCTGGGAGGCTGTGGTTGCTGCTGCACGCAATGTTGATGGTGAACAGATCAAAACACTGACAGAATCCATGGATGGCAGGCTTTTGAGTGTCCTTGCAAAGAAAGGTGGCTATATTGGTCACTGATTTGTTTTTGTTTTGTTTTTGAATGTCAGAAATGTATATTTGTGAATGTTGAGATGTTATATTGGTTTCACTGGTAAAAATAAATAATTGAAATGGGTATATATTTGTTTTTTGTTAAGTTGCCTAATAATTATGCACAGTAATAGTCACCTGCACACACAGATATCCCCCTAAAATAGCTATAACTAAAAACAAACTAAAAACTACTTCCAAAACTATTCAGCTTTGATATTAATGAGTTTTTTGGGTTCATTGAGAACATGGTTGTTGTTCAATAATAAAATTAATCCTCAAAAATACAACTTGCCTAATAATTCTGCACTCCCTGTACAGATACTAACACATAAATATATATGTATATAATTTTATACATATATATATATTACACTTTGCTGCCATCGCTGCGCGACTTACCCCCTTTGCTGCGCTTTAGTTCTGTGCCATGTCTTGCGGCATGAAAACAAGGCTCCCATTGGTCTAGCCTATGGAAGCGCACTCTCGTGTCAACTTGTAATACCTGCTCACATTTGCAAAAGCCATATTTAGAGCTCCACTTGTTATCTGGCCCATAGTGTTATATTTGTTTGTTTAATATGTATACATTTATATATTGAGGCCCATTTATCAAGCTCAGTATGGAGCTTAAAGGGCCGAGTTTCTGGTGAGTCTTCAGACTCGCCAGAAACACCAGTTATGAAGCAGCGGTCTCCATAACCCTGTCCGCCTGCTCTGATGAGGCGTACAGGAATCGCTACAGTTCAACCCGATTGAATACGATCGGGTTGATTGACACCTCCCTGCTGGCGGACGATTGGCCGCGAGTCAGCAGGGGGCGGCGTTGCACCAGTAGCTCTTGTAAGCTGCTGGTGCAATGCTGAATACGGAGAGCGTATTGCTCTCCGCATTCAGCAAGGTCTTGCGGACCTGATCCACACTGTCGGATCAGGTCCACAAGACGTTTCATAAATCAGCCTCACTGCCTTTAAAAGGAAAGGAAACCTCAACATTTTCTTTCATGATTTAGATAGAACATACAATTTTAAACAACTTTCCAATTTACTTCCATTACCAAATTTTCTTCGTTCTCTTGTTTTCCTTTGCTGAAGGAACAGCATTGCACTACCGGCAGCAAGATAAACACATCTAGTTAGCCAATCACAAGAGACAAATGTGTGCAGGCACCAATCAGCAGCTAGCTCCCACTAGTGTATGATATGTGCATATTATTTTTCTACAAGGGACACCCAGAGAACAAAGCACATTTGAAAATAGAAGTGAATTTAAAAGTGTCTTAAAATGACACGCTCTATCTGAATCATGCAAGTTTAATTTTTACTTTCCTATCCCTTTAAGGCTTCCAAAATATGACCCTCTTGTGCTAGGAAATTAGCCATCACTGTATTAGATTATATCTACTTGCCCATAAAAAGAATAAAAGTAGGACCTGGCAAGGTGTGAGTATGAGAGACCGTAGGAATATGTGTGAGTAGCAGTCTAGTAGTTTTATCCAAGTCTGGAAATTTCCACTGGACCATTAGTCACTGAAGCGTAAAAAAAATACAGCGGGTGAATTTTATTATCTTAAAGGCAAAGGAAAGTCAAAATTACACTTGCATGATTCAGATAGAGCATGTAATTTTAAAGACATTTTTATATTAATTTCTATTTTCAAACGTGCTTCGTTCTCTTGGTATCCCTTGTTGAAAAAGAATACGCACATATCCTACACTAGTGGGAGCTAGCTGCTGATTGGTGCCTGCACACATTTGTCTCTTGTGATTGGCTAACTAGGGCCTAGATTTAGAGTTCGGCGGTAAAAGGGCTGTTAACGCTCCGCGGGTTTTTTTCTGGCCGCACCATAAATTTAACTCTGGTATCGAGAGTTCAAACAAATGCTGCGTTAGGCTCCAAAAAAGGAGCGTAGAGCATTTTTACCGCAAATGCAACTCTCGATACCAGAGTTGCTTACGGACGCGGCCGGCATCAAAAACGTGCTCGTGCACGATTCTCCCATAGGAAACAATGGGGCTGTTTGAGCTGAAAAAAAACCTAACACCTGCAAAAAAGCAGCGTTCAGCTCCTAACGCAGCCCCATTGTTTCCTATGGGGAAACACCTCCTAAGTCTGCACCTAACACCCTAACATGTACCCCGAGTCTAAACACCCCTAACCTTACACTTATTAACCCCTAATCTGCCGCCCCCGCTATCGCTGACCCCTGCATTACACTTTTAACCCCTAATCTGCCGCTCCGTAAACCGCCGCCACCTACGTTATCCCTATGTACCCCTAATCTGCTGCCCTAACATCGCCGACCCCTATGTTATATTTATTAACCCCTAATCTGCCCCCCACAACGTCGCCGACACCTACCTACACTTATTAACCCCTAATCTGCCGAGCGGACCTGAGCGCTACTATAATAAAGTTATTAACCCCTAATCCGCCTCACTAACCCTATCATAAATAGTATTAACCCCTAATCTGCCCTCCCTAACATCGCCGACACCTACCTTCAATTATTAACCCCTAATCTGCCGACCGGAGCTCACCGCTATTCTAATAAATGTATTAACCCCTAAAGCTAAGTCTAACCCTAACACTAACACCCCCCTAAGTTAAATATAATTTTTATCTAACGAAATAAATTAACTCTTATTAAATAAATAATTCCTATTTAAAGCTAAATACTTACCTGTAAAATACATCCTAATATAGCTACAATATAAATTATAATTATATTATAGCTATTTTAGGATTAATATTTATTTTACAGGCAACTTTGTAATTATTTTAACCAGGTACAATAGCTATTAAATAGTTAAGAACTATTTAATAGTTACCTAGTTAAAATAATTACAAATTTACCTGTAAAATAAATCCTAACCTAAGATATAATTAAACCTAACACTACCCTATCAATAAAATAATTAAATAAACTACCTACAATTACCTACAATTAACCTAACACTACACTATCAATAAATTAATTAAACACAATTGCTACAAATAAATAAAATTAAATAAACTATCTAAAGTACAAAAAATAAAAAAGAACTAAGTTACAGAAAATAATAAAATATTTACAAACATAAGAAAAATATTACAACAATTTTAAACTAATTACACCTACTCTAAGCCCCCTAATAAAATAACAAAGCCCCCCAAAATAAAAAATTCCCTACCCTATTCTAAAATACAAATATTACAAGCTCTTTTACCTTACCAGCCCTGAACAGGGCCCTTTGCGGGGCATGCCCCAAGAATTTCAGCTCTTTTGCCTGTAAAAAAAAACATACAATACCCCCCCCCCAACATTACAACCCACCACCCACATACCCCTAATCTAACCCAAACCCCCCTTAAATAAACCTAACACTACCCCCCTGATGATCTTCCTACCTTGTCTTCACCATGCCAGGTTCACCGATCCGTCCTGGCTCCAAGATCTTCATCAAACCCAAGCGGGGGCTAGACATCCACTGAAGAAGTCCAGAAGAGGGTCCAAAGTCTTCCTCCTATCCGGCAAGAAGAGGACATCCGGACCGGCAAACATCTTCTCCAAGCGGCATCTTCTATCTTCTTCCATCCGATGACGACCGGCTCCATCTTGAAGACCTCCAGCGTGGATCCATCCTCTTCTTCCGACGACTAGACGACGAATGACGGTTCCTTTAAGGGACGTCATCCAAGATGGCGTCCCTCGAATTCCGATTGGCTGATAGGATTCTATCAGCCAATCGGAATTAAGGTAGGAATTTTCTGATTGGCTGATGGAATCAGCCAATCAGAATATAGTTCAATCCGATTGGCTGATCCAATCAGCCAATCAGATTGAGCTCGCATTCTATTGGCTGATCGGAACAGCCAATAGAATGCGAGCTCAATCTGATTGGCTGATTGGATCAGCCAATCGGATTGAACTATATTCTGATTGGCTGATTCCATCAGCCAATCAGAAAATTCCTACCTTAATTCCGATTGGCTGATAGAATCCTATCAGCCAATCGGAATTCGAGGGACGCCATCTTGGATGACGTCCCTTAAAGGAACCGTCATTCGTCGTCTAGTCGTCGGAAGAAGAGGATGGATCCGCGCTGGAGGTCTTCAAGATGGAGCCGGTCGTCATCGGATGGAAGAAGATAGAAGATGCCGCTTGGAGAAGATGTTTGCCGGTCCGGATGTCCTCTTCTTGCCGGATAGGAGGAAGACTTTGGACCCTCTTCTGGACTTCTTCAGTGGATGTCTAGCCCCCGCTTGGGTTTGATGAAGATCTTGGAGCCAGGACGGATCGGTGAACCTGGCATGGTGAAGACAAGGTAGGAAGATCATCAGGGGGGTAGTGTTAGGTTTATTTAAGGGGGGTTTGGGTTAGATTAGGGGTATGTGGGTGGTGGGTTGTAATGTTGGGGGGGGGGTATTGTATGTTTTTTTTTACAGGCAAAAGAGCTGAAATTCTTGGGGCATGCCCCGCAAAGGGCCCTGGTCAGGGCTGGTAAGGTAAAAGAGCTTGTAATATTTGTATTTTAGAATAGGGTAGGGAATTTTTTATTTTGGGGGGCTTTGTTATTTTATTAGGGGGCTTAGAGTAGGTGTAATTAGTTTAAAATTGTTGTAATATTTTTCTTATGTTTGTAAATATTTTATTATTTTCTGTAACTTAGTTCTTTTTTATTTTTTGTACTTTAGATAGTTTATTTAATTTTATTTATTTGTAGCAATTGTGTTTAATTAATTTATTGATAGTGTAGTGTTAGGTTAATTGTAGGTAATTGTAGGTAGTTTATTTAATTATTTTATTGATAGGGTAGTGTTAGGTTTAATTATATCTTAGGTTAGGATTTATTTTACAGGTAAATTTGTAATTATTTTAACTAGGTAACTATTAAATAGTTCTTAACTATTTAATAGCTATTGTACCTGGTTAAAATAATTACAAAGTTGCCTGTAAAATAAATATTAATCCTAAAATAGCTATAATATAATTATAATTTATATTGTAGCTATATTAGGATGTATTTTACAGGTAAGTATTTAGCTTTAAATAGGAATTATTTATTTAATAAGAGTTAATTTATTTCGTTAGATAAAAATTATATTTAACTTAGGGGGGTGTTAGTGTTAGGGTTAGACTTAGCTTTAGGGGTTAATACATTTATTAGAATAGCGGTGAGCTCCGGTCGGCAGATTAGGGGTTAATAATTGAAGGTAGGTGTCGGCGATGTTAGGGAGGGCAGATTAGGGGTTAATACTATTTATGATAGGGTTAGTGAGGCGGATTAGGGGTTAATAACTTTATTATAGTAGCGCTCAGGTCCGCTCGGCAGATTAGGGGTTAATAAGTGTAGGTAGGTGTCGGCGACGTTGTGGGGGGCAGATTAGGGGTTAATAAATATAACATAGGGGTCGGCGATGTTAGGGGTAGCAGATTAGGGGTACATAGGGATAACGTAGGTGGCGGCGATTTGCGGTCGGAAGATTAGGGGTTAATTATTTTAAGTAGCTTGCGGCGACGTTGTGGGGGGCAAGTTAGGGGTTAATAGATATAATACAGGGGTCGGCGGTGTTAGGGGCAGCAGATTAGGGGTACATAAGTATAACGTAGGTGGCGGTCGGCAGATTAGGGGTTAAAAATTTTAATCGAGTGGCGGCGATGTGGGGGGACCTCGGTTTAGGGGTACATAGGTAGTTTATGGGTGTTAGTGTACTTTAGGGTACAGTAGTTAAGAGCTTTATGAACCGGCGTTAGCCAGAAAGCTCTTAACTCCTGCTATTTTCAGGCGGCTGGAATCTTGTCGTTAGAGCTCTAACGCTCACTGCAGAAACGACTCTAAATACCAGCGTTAGAAAGATCCCATTGAAAAGATAGGCTACGCAAATGGCGTAGGGGGATCTGCGGTATGGAAAAGTCGCGGCTGAAAAGTGAGCGTTAGACCCTTTAATCACTGACTCCAAATACCAGCGGGCGCCCAAAACCAGCGTTAGGAGCCTCTAACGCTGGTTTTGACGGCTACCGCCGAACTCTAAATCTAGGCCTAGATGTGTTCAGCTAGCTGCCAGTAGTGCAATGCTGTTCCTTTAGCAAAGGATAACAAGAGAATAAAGCAAATTTGATAATGGAAGTAAATTGGAAAGTTGATTTAAATTATATGCTCTATCAGAATCACAAAAGAAAATGTTTGGGTTTCCTATACGCTGCAGTGTATAGATATATGCTGTGCCGTATAATGATGTGAGTACACTGCACTGTATAAATATGATATGCTGTGCCGTATAAGGATGTGAGTACACTGCACTGTATAGATATGATATGCTGTGCCGTATAAGGATGTGAGTACACTGCACTGTATAGATATATGCTGTGCCGTATAATGATGTGAGTACGCTGCACTGTATAGATATGATATGCTGTGCCGTATAATGATGTGAGTACACTGCACTATATAGATATATGCTGTGCCGTATAATTATGTGAGTACGCTGCACTGTATAGATATGATATTCTGTGCCGTATTATGATGTGAGTACACTGTAGTGTATAGATATGATATGCTGTGCCGTATAATGATGTGAGTACACTGCACTGTATAGATATGATATGCTGTGCCGTATAATGATGTGAATATACTGCACTGTATAGATATGATATGCTGTGCCGTATAATGATGTGAGTACACTGCACTGTATAGTTATGATATGCTGTGCTGTATAATGATGTGAGTACACTGCACTATATAAATATGATATACTGTGCAGTATAATGATGTGAGTACACTGCACTGTATACATATGATATGCTGTGCCGTATAATGATGTGAGTACACTGCACTGTATAGATATGATATGCTGTGCCGTATAATGATGTGAGTACACTGCACTGTATAGATTTGATATGTTGTGCCGTATAATGATGTGAGTACACTGCACTGTATAGATATGATATGCTGTGCCGTATAATGACGTGAGTACACTGCACTGTATAGATATGATATGCTGTGCTGTATAATGATGTGAGTACACTGCACTGTATAGATATGATATGCTGTGCTGTATAATGATGCGAGTAAACTGCACTGTATAGATATGATATGCTGTGCCGTATAATGATGTGAGTACGCTGCACTGTATAGATATGATATGCTGTGCCGTATAATGATGTGAGTACACTGCACTGTATAGATATATGCTGTGCCGTTTAATGATGTGAGTACACTGCACTGTATACATATGATATGCTGTGCCGTATAATGATGTGAGTACACTGCACTGTATAGATATGATATGCTGTGCTGTATAATGATGTGAGTACACTGCACTGTATACATATGATATGCTGTGCCGTATAATGATGTGAGTACACTGCACTGTATAGATATGATATGCTGTGCTGTATAATGATGTGAATACACTGCACTGTATAGATATGATATGCTGTGCCGTATAATGATGTGATAACACTGCACTGTATAGATATGATATGCTGTGCCGTATAATGATGTGAGTACACTGCACTCTATAAATATGATATGCTGTGCTGTATAATGATGTGAGTACACTGTACTGTATAGATATGATATGTGTGCTGTATAATGATGTGAGTACACTGCACTGTATAGATATATGCTGTGCCGTATAATGATGTGAGTACACTGCACTGTATAGATATGATATGCTGTGCTGTATAATGATGTGAGTACGCTGCACTGTATAGATATGATATGCTGTGCCGTATAATGATGTGAGTACACTGCACTGTAGAGATATGATATGATGTGCAGTATAATGATGTGAGTACACTGCACTGTAGAGATATGATATGCTGTGCCGTATAATGATGTGAGTACACTGCACTGTATAGATATGATATGATGTGCCGTATAATGATGTGAGTACGCTGCACTGTATAGATATGATATGCTGTGCCGTATAATGATGTGAGTACACTGCACTGTATAGATATATGCTGTGCCGTATAATGATGTGAGTACACTGCACTGTATACATATGATATGCTGTGCCGTATAAGGATGTGAATATACTGCACTGTATACATATGATATGCTGTGCCGTATAAGGATGTGAATATACTGCACTGTACACATATGTAATGCTGTGCCGTATAATGATGTGAGTACACTGACTGTATAGATATGATATGCTGTGCCATATAATGATGTGAGTACACTGCACTGTATAGATATGATATGCTGTGCCGTATAATGATGTGAATACACTGCACTGTATACATATGATATGCTGTGCCGTATAAGGATGTGAATATACTGCACTGTATACGTATGATATGCTGTGCTGTATAATGATGTGAGTACACTGCACTGTATAGATATGATATGCTGTGCCGTATAATGATGCAAGTACACTGCACTGTATAGATATGATATGCTGTGCTGTATAATGATGTGAGTAAACTGCACTGTATAGATATGATATGCTGTGCCGTATAATGATGTGAGTACACTGCACTGTATAAATATGATATGCTGTGCTGTATAATGATGTGAGTACACTGCACTGTATAGATATAATATGCTGTGCTGTATAATGATGTGAGTGCAGTGCACTGTATAGATATGATATGCTGTGCTGTATAATGATGTTAGTACACTGCACTGTATAGATATGATATGCTGTGCCGTATAAGGATATGAATATACTGCACTGTATACATATGATATGCTGTGCTGTATAATGATGTGAGCACACTGCACTGTATACATATGATATTCTGTGCCGTATAATGATGTGAGTATTCTGCACTGTATAGATATTATATGCTGTGCTGTATAAGGATGTGAGTACACTGCACTGTATATATATGATATGCTGTGCCATATAATGATGTGAGTATACTGCACTGTATAGATATGATATGCTGTGCCGTATATTGATGTGAATATACTGCACTGTATACATATGATATGCTGTGCTGTATAAGGATGTGAGTACACTGCACTGAATATATATATATGATATGCTGTGCCTTATAATGATGTGAGTACACTGCACTGTATACATATGATATTCTGTGCCGTATAATGATGTGAATACACTGCACTGTATACATATGATATTCTGTGCCGTATAATGATGTGAGTACGCTGCACGGTATAGATATTATATGCTGTGCCATATAAGGATGTGAGTACACTGCACTATATAGATATTATATGCTGTGCCGTATAATGATGTGAGTACACTGCATTTTATAGATATAATATGCTGTGCCATATCAAGATGTGAGTACGCTGCACTGTATAGATATTATATACTGTGCCGTATAATAATGTGAGTACAGTATACTATATAGATATTATATGCTTTGCCGTATAATGATATGAGTACACTGCACTCTATAAATATGATATACTGTGCCGTATAATGATCTGAGTACACTGCACTGTAGAGATATGATATGCTGTGCTGTATAATGATGTGAGTACACTGCACTGTATAGATATATAGATATGACATGCTGTGCCGTATAATGATGTGAGTACACTGCACTGTATAGATATGATATGCTGTGCCGTATAATGATGTGAGTACACTTCACTGTTTAGATATTATATGCTGTGCCGTATAATGCTGTGAGTACACTGCACTGTATAGATATGATATGCTGTGCCGTATAATGATGTGAGTGCACTGCACTGTATTGATATGATATGCTGTGCCGTATAATGTTGTGAGTACACTGCACTGTAAAGATATGATATGCTGTGCTGTTTAATGATGTGAGTACACTGCACTGTATAGATATGATATGCTGTGCCGTATAAGGATATGAATATACTGCACTGTATACATATGATATGCTGTGCTGTATAATGATGTGAGCACACTGCACTGTATACATATGATATTCTGTGCCGTATAATGATGTGAGTATGCTGTACTGTATAGATATTATATGCTGTGCTGTATAAGGATGTGAGTACACTGCACTGTATACATATGATATGCTGTGCTGTATAATGATGTGAGCACACTGCACTGTATACATATGATATTCTGTGCCGTATAATGATGTGAGTATGCTGTACTGTATAGATATGATATGCTGTGCTGTATAAGGATGTGAGTACACTGCACTGAATATATATATGATATGCTGTGCCTTATAATGATGTGAGTACACTGCACTGTATTGATATGATATTCTGTGCCGTATAATGATGTGAGTACGCTGCACGGTATAGATATTATTTGCTGTGCCATATAATGATGTGAGTACACTGCACTATATAGATATTATATTCTGTGCCATATAATGATGTGAGTACACTGCATTTTATAGATATGATTTGCTGTGCCATATAAAGATGTGAGTACGCTGCACTGTATAGATATTATATGCTGTGCTGTATAGGGATGTGAGTACACTGCACTGTATATATATGATATGCTTTGCCGTATAATGATGTGAGTACACTGCACTGTATAGATATGATATGCTGTGCCGTATAATGATGTGAGTACACTGCACTATATGGATATGATATGCTGTGCCGTATAATGATGTGAGTACACTGCACTCTATAAATATGATATACTGTGCCGTATAATGATCTGAGTACACTGCACTGTAGAGATATGATATGCTGTGCTGTATAATGATGTGAGTACACTACACTGTATAGATATATAGATATGACATGTTGTGCCATATAATGATGTGAGTACACTGCACTGTATAGATAATATATGCTGTGCCGTATAATGATGTGAGTACACTTCACTGTATAGATATTATATGCTGTGCCGTATAATGCTGTGAGTACACTGCACTGTATAGATATGATATGCTGTGCCGTATAATGATGTGAGTGCACTGCATTGTATTGATATGATATACTGTGCCGTATAATGTTGTGAGTACACTGCACTGTATAGATATGATATGCTGTGCCTTATAATGATGTGAGTACACTGCACTGTATAAATATAATATGCTGTGCTGTATAATGATGTGAGTGCAGTGCACTGTATAGATATGATATGCTGTGCTGTATAATGATGTTAGTACACTGCACTGTATAGATATGATATGCTGTGCCGTATAAGGATATGAATATACTGCACTTTATACATATGATATGCTGTGCTGTATAATGATGTGAGCACACTGCACTGTATACATATGATATTCTGTGCCGTATAATGATGTGAGTATGCTGCACTGTATAGATATTATATGCTGTGCTGTATAAGGATGTGAGTACACTGCACTGTATATATATGATATGCTGTGCCATATAATGATGTGAGTATACTGCACTGTATAGATATGATATGCTGTGCCGTATATTGATGTGAATATACTGCACTGTATACATATGATATGCTGTGCTGTATAAGGATGTGAGTACACTGCACTGAATATATATATATGATATGCTGTGCCTTATAATGATGTGAGTACACTGCACTGTATACATATGATATTCTGTGCCGTATAATGATGTGAATACACTGCACTGTATACATATGATATTCTGTGCCGTATAATGATGTGAGTACGCTGCACGGTATAGATATTATATGCTGTGCCATATAAGGATGTGAGTACACTGCACTATATAGATATTATATGCTGTGCCGTATAATGATGTGAGTACACTGCATTTTATAGATATAATATGCTGTGCCATATAAAGATGTGAGTACGCTGCACTGTATAGATATTATATACTGTGCCGTATAATAATGTGAGTACAGTATACTATATAGATATTATATGCTTTGCCGTATAATGATATGAGTACACTGCACTCTATAAATATGATATACTGTGCCGTATAATGATCTGAGTACACTGCACTGTAGAGATATGATATGCTGTGCTGTATAATGATGTGAGTACACTGCACTGTATAGATATATAGATATGACATGCTGTGCCGTATAATGATGTGAGTACACTGCACTGTATAGATATGATATGCTGTGCCGTATAATGATGTGAGTACACTTCACTGTTTAGATATTATATGCTGTGCCGTATAATGCTGTGAGTACACTGCACTGTATAGATATGATATGCTGTGCCGTATAATGATGTGAGTGCACTGCACTGTATTGATATGATATGCTGTGCCGTATAATGTTGTGAGTACACTGCACTGTAAAGATATGATATGCTGTGCTGTTTAATGATGTGAGTACACTGCACTGTATAGATATGATATGCTGTGCCGTATAAGGATATGAATATACTGCACTGTATACATATGATATGCTGTGCTGTATAATGATGTGAGCACACTGCACTGTATACATATGATATTCTGTGCCGTATAATGATGTGAGTATGCTGTACTGTATAGATATTATATGCTGTGCTGTATAAGGATGTGAGTACACTGCACTGTATATATATGATATGCTGTGCCGTATAATGATGTGAGTATACTGCACTGTATAGATATGATATGCTGTGTCGTATAATGATGGGAATATACTGCACTGTATACATATGATATGCTGTGCTGTATAAGGATGTGAGTACACTGCACTGAATATATATATGATATGCTGTGCCTTATAATGATGTGAGTACACTGCACTGTATTGATATGATATTCTGTGCCGTATAATGATGTGAGTACGCTGCACGGTATAGATATTATTTGCTGTGCCATATAATGATGTGAGTACACTGCACTATATAGATATTATATGCTGTGCCATATAATGATGTGAGTACACTGCATTTTATAGATATGATTTGCTGTGCCATATAAAGATGTGAGTACGCTGCACTGTATAGATATTATATGCTGTGCTGTATAGGGATGTGAGTACACTGCACTGTATATATATGATATGCTTTGCCGTATAATGATGTGAGTACACTGCACTGTATAGATATGATATGCTGTGCCGTATAATGATGTGAGTACACTGCACTATATGGATATGATATGCTGTGCCGTATAATGATGTGAGTACACTGCACTCTATAAATATGATATACTGTGCCGTATAATGATCTGAGTACACTGCACTGTAGAGATATGATATGCTGTGCTGTATAATGATGTGAGTACACTACACTGTATAGATATATAGATATGACATGTTGTGCCATATAATGATGTGAGTACACTGCACTGTATAGATAATATATGCTGTGCCGTATGATGATGTGAGTACACTTCACTGTATAGATATTATATGCTGTGCCGTATAATGCTGTGAGTACACTGCACTGTATAGATATGATATGCTGTGCCGTATAATGATGTGAGTGCACTGCATTGTATTGATATGATATACTGTGCCGTATAATGTTGTGAGTACACTGCACTGTAAAGATATGATATGCTGTGCCGTATAATGATGTGAGTGCACTGTACTGTATAGATATGATATGCTGTTCCGTATAATGATGTAAGTACACTGCACTGTATAGATATAATATGTGGTGCCGTATAATGATGTGATTACACTGCACTGTATAGATATGATATGCTGTGCCGTATAATGATATAATGATGTGAGTACACTGCACTAAATAGATATGATGTGCAGTGCCGTATAATGATGTGAGTATGCTGCACCCTATAGATATAATATGCTGTGCCATATAATGATGTCAGTACACTGCACTTTATAGATATATGCTGTGCCGTATAATGATAGAAATATGTGAGTACACTACACTATATAAATATGATATGCTGTGCTGTATAGTGATGTGAGTACACTGTACTATATAAATATGTTATGCTGTGCCGTATAATGATGTGAGTACACTGCATTGTATAGATATGATATGCTGTGCTGTATAACGATGTGAGTACACTGCACTATAAAGATATGATATACTGTGCCATATAATGATGTGAGTACACAGCACTGTATAGATATGATATGCTGTGCCGTATAATGAGCTAAGTACACTGCACTGTATAGATATGATATGCTGTGTCGTATAATGATGTGAGTACACTGCACTGTATAGCTATGATATACTGTGCCTTATAATGATGTGAGTACACTGCACTATATAGATTTGATATGCTGTGCCGTATAATGATGTGAGTACACTGCATTGTATAGATATGATATGCTGTGCTGTATAACGATGTGAGTACACTGCACTATAAAGATATGATATACTGTGCCATATAATGATGTGAGTACACAGCACTGTATAGATATGATATGCTGTGCCGTATAATGAGCTAAGTACACTGCACTGTATAGATATGATATGCTGTGTCGTATAATGATGTGAGTACACTGCACTATATAGATTTGATATGCTGTGCCGTATAATGATGTGAGTACACTGCACTATATAGATATGATATGCTGTGCCGTATAATGATGTGAAGTACACTGCACTGTATAGATATGATATGCTGTGCTGTATAATGATGTGAGTACACTACACTATATAAATATTATATGCTGTGCTGTATAGTGATGTGAGAACACTGCACTGTATAGATATGATATGCTGTGCCGTATAATGATGTGAGTATACTGCACTGTATAAATATGATATGCTGTGCTGTATAATGATGTGAGTACACTGCACTATATAGATATGATATGCTGTGCTGTATAATGATGTGAATACACTGCACTGTATAGATATGATATGTTGTGCTGTATAACGATGTGAGTACACTGCACTATAAAGATATGATATACTGTGCCATTTAATGATGTGAGTACACAGCACTGTATAGATATGATAAGCTGTGCCGTGATTTGAGTTCACTGCCCTATATAGATATGATATGCTGTGCCGTATAATGATGTGAGTACACTGCACTATATAGATATGATATGCTGTGCCGTATAATGATGTGAGTACACTGCACTATATAGATATGATATGCTGTGCCGTATAATGATGTGAGTACACTGCACTATATAGATATGATATGCTGTGCCGTATAATGGTGTAAAGTACACTGCACTGTATAGATATGATATGCTGTGCTGTATAATGATGTGAGTACACTACACTGTATAGATATGATATGCTGTGCCGTATAATGATGTGAGTACACTGCACTGTATAGATATATGCTGTGCCGTATAATGTTGTGAGTACACTGCACTGTATAGATATGATATGCTGTGCTGTATAATGATGTGAGTACACTGCACTGTATAGATATGATATGCTGTGCTGTATAATGATGTGAGTACACTGCACTGTATATATATGATATGCTGTGCTGTATAATGATGTGAGTACACTACACTGTATAGATATGATATCCTGTGCCGTATAATGATGTGAGTACACTGCACTGTATAGATATGATATGCTGTGCCGTATAATGATGTGAGTACTCTCCACTGTATAGATATGATATGCTGTGCTGTATAATGATGTGAGTACACTGCACTGTATAGATATGATATGCTGTGCTGTATAATGATGTGAGTACACTGCACTGTATATATATGATATGCTGTGCCGTATAATGATATAATGATGTGAGTACACTACACTGTATAGATATGATATCCTGTGCCGTATAATGATGTGAGTACCCTGCACTGTATAGCTATGATATGCTGTGCCATATAATGATGTGAATACACTGCACTGTATAGATATGATATGCTGTGCTGTATAATGATGTAAGTACACTGCACTGTATAGATATGATATGCTGTGCTGTATAATGATGTGAGTACACTGCACTGTATAGATATGATATGCTGTGCTGTATAATGATGTGAGTACACTGCACTGTATAGATATGATATGCTGTGCCTTATAATGATGTGAGTACACTGGACTGTATAGATATGATATGCTGTGCCTTATAATGATGTGAGTACACTGCCCTATATAGCTATGATATACTGTGCCTTATAATGATGTGAGTACACTGCACTATATAGCTATGATATACTGTGCCTTATAATGATGTGAGTACACTGCACTGTATAGATATGATATGCTGTGCAGTATAATGATGTGAGTACACTGCACTGTATAGATATGATATGCTGTGCCGTATAATGATGTGAGTACACTGTGCTGTATAGATATGATATGCTGTGCTGTATAATGATGTGAGTACACTGCACTGTATAGATATTATATGATGTGCTGTATAATGATGTGAGTACACTGTGCTGTATAGATATTATATGATGTGCTGTATAATGATGTGAGTACACTGCACTGTATAGATATGATATGCTGTGCAGTATAATGATGTGAGTACACTGCACTGTAGAGATATGATATGATGTGCAGTATAATGATGTGAGTACACTGCACTGTAGAGATATGATATGATGTGCAGTATAATGATGTGAGTACGCTGCACTGTATAGATATGATATAATTTGGTGTATTAGCGCTGCAGAATCTGTTGGCGCCCTACAAATAACCGATGATAATAATAATAATAATAATATAATTATGTAAGTACACTGCACTGTATAGATTTGATATTGAGTACACTGTGCTGTATAGATATGATATGCTGTGCTGTATAATGATGTGAGTACACTGCACTGTATAGATATTATATGATGTGCTGTATAATGATGTGAGTACACTGTGCTGTATAGATATTATATGATGTGCTGTATAATGATGTGAGTACACTGCACTGTATAGATATGATATGCTGTGCAGTATAATGATGTGAGTACACTGCACTGTAGAGATATGATATGATATGATGTGCAGTATAATGATGTGAGTACACTGCACTGTAGAGATATGATATGATGTGCAGTATAATGATGTGAGTACGCTGCACTGTATAGATATGATATAATTTGGTGTATTAGCGCTGCAGAATCTGTTGGCGCCCTACAAATAACCGATGATAATAATAATAATATAATTATGTAAGTACACTGCACTGTATAGATTTGATATTATGTGCAGTAAAATGATGTGAGTACACTGTACTGTATACATATTAGGGTTGCACCGATACCATTTTTTTATGACCGAGTACAAGTGCCGATACTTGTTTCCAAATACTCGCAGATACCAATTACCGATACTTTTTTTTTAATGTCATGTGACAGTTTACCAAGCACAATACAGACTAATTATTTAAGATGCCTTCTTTATTATTATAAAGGACTGTAATTCAAAAGACATTATGAAATAATAAAACCGTTTTATTTGTCACAAAGTTCACTGAACATGTTTATAAATAAAAAAATATTACAATAAAATATTAAATTTAAAGGGGTGATACAATTGGGTTGTAGGGCGGTTATATAACATCAATCTGACATTTGTATGGAGGTTCGACTCTAAGTTGAACAGTCTTTCACTTTCCACGCTACTGCATGGGGCAGAAATATATTTTTGGGCCATTTTAGCCAGAGCTGGAAATCTGTTTATTAACTGCCCAGTACTTCAGGGGTTTGTCTGAACAAGGTACAGTGATCTCTCCTACAATAATACAAATAACAGCAATTTGTATTGGCAGAACAGTATTAAACAATTTTTCTCCACTCCAGTTTAAAATGAAATGGGAACATGCAGTTTGAAAAAAGCCACAAGATAGCATATGGGTAGGAAGTGGAGGTATCGGTTTAAGTATCGGTGCATTTGCACGAGTACAAGTACTCATGCAAATACTTGGTATCGGTACCGATACCGATACTAGTATCGGTATCGGTGCAACCCTAATACATATGATATGCTATGCCATATAATGATGTGAGTACACTGCACTGTATAGATATGATATACTGTGCCTTATAATGATATGAGTACACTGCACTATATAGATTTGATATGCTGTGCCGTATAATGATATGAGTAGACTGCACTATATAGATATGATGTGCCGTATAATGATGTGAATATGCTGCACTGTATAGATATGATATGCTGTGCCGTATAATGATATAATGATGTGAGTACACTGCACTAAATAGATATGATATGATGTGCTGTATAATGATGTCAGTACGCTGCACTGTATAGATATATGCTGTGCCATATAATGATATAAACATGTGAGTACACTACACTATATAAATATGATATGCTGTGCTGTATAATGATGTGGGTACACTGTACTATATAGATATGATATGCTGTGCCATATAATGATGTGGGCACACTGCACTGTATAGATATGATATGCTGTGCTGTATAATAATATGAGTACACTGCCCTATATAGCTATTATATACTGTGCCTTATAATGACGTGAGTACACTGCACTATATAGCTATGATATACTGTGCCTTATAATGACGTGAGTACACTGCACTATATAGCTATGATATACTGTGCCTTATAATGATGTGAGTACACTGCACTATATAGATATGATATGCTGTGCTGTATAATGATGTGAGTACACTACTCTGTATAGATATGATATGCTGTGCTGTATAATGATGTGAGTACGCTGCACTGTATAGATATGATATGATGTGCAGTATAATGATGTGAGTACGCTGCACTGTATAGATATGCTATGCTGTGCCATATAATGATGTGAGTACACTGTACTGTAGAGATATGATATGATGTGCAGTATAATGATGTGAGTACGCTGCACTGTATAGATATGATATAATTTGGTGTATTAGCGCTGCAGAATCTGTTGGCGCCCTACAAATAACCGATGATAATAATAATAATATAATTATGTAAGTACACTGCACTGTATAGATTTGATATTATGTGCAGTAAAATGATGTGAGTACACTGTACTGTATACATATTAGGGTTGCACCGATACCATTTTTTTATGACCGAGTACAAGTGCCGATACTTGTTTCCAAATACTCGCAGATACCAATTACCGATACTTTTTTTTTAATGTCATGTGACAGTTTACCAAGCACAATACAGACTAATTATTTAAGATGCCTTCTTTATTATTATAAAGGACTGTAATTCAAAAGACATTATGAAATAATAAAACCGTTTTATTTGTCACAAAGTTCACTGAACATGTTTATAAATAAAAAAATATTACAATAAAATATTAAATTTAAAGGGGTGATACAATTGGGTTGTAGGGCGGTTATATAACATCAATCTGACATTTGTATGGAGGTTCGACTCTAAGTTGAACAGTCTTTCACTTTCCACGCTACTGCATGGGGCAGAAATATATTTTTGGGCCATTTTAGCCAGAGCTGGAAATCTGTTTATTAACTGCCCAGTACTTCAGGGGTTTGTCTGAACAAGGTACAGTGATCTCTCCTACAATAATACAAATAACAGCAATTTGTATTGGCAGAACAGTATTAAACAATTTTTCTCCACTCCAGTTTAAAATGAAATGGGAACATGCAGTTTGAAAAAAGCCACAAGATAGCATATGGGTAGGAAGTGGAGGTATCGGTTTAAGTATCGGTGCATTTGCACGAGTACAAGTACTCATGCAAATACTTGGTATCGGTACCGATACCGATACTAGTATCGGTATCGGTGCAACCCTAATACATATGATATGCTATGCCATATAATGATGTGAGTACACTGCACTGTATAGATATGATATACTGTGCCTTATAATGATATGAGTACACTGCACTATATAGATTTGATATGCTGTGCCGTATAATGATATGAGTAGACTGCACTATATAGATATGATGTGCCGTATAATGATGTGAATATGCTGCACTGTATAGATATGATATGCTGTGCCGTATAATGATATAATGATGTGAGTACACTGCACTAAATAGATATGATATGATGTGCTGTATAATGATGTCAGTACGCTGCACTGTATAGATATATGCTGTGCCATATAATGATATAAACATGTGAGTACACTACACTATATAAATATGATATGCTGTGCTGTATAATGATGTGGGTACACTGTACTATATAGATATGATATGCTGTGCCATATAATGATGTGGGCACACTGCACTGTATAGATATGATATGCTGTGCTGTATAATAATATGAGTACACTGCCCTATATAGCTATTATATACTGTGCCTTATAATGACGTGAGTACACTGCACTATATAGCTATGATATACTGTGCCTTATAATGACGTGAGTACACTGCACTATATAGCTATGATATACTGTGCCTTATAATGATGTGAGTACACTGCACTATATAGATATGATATGCTGTGCTGTATAATGATGTGAGTACACTACTCTGTATAGATATGATATGCTGTGCTGTATAATGATGTGAGTACGCTGCACTGTATAGATATGATATGATGTGCAGTATAATGATGTGAGTACGCTGCACTGTATAGATATGCTATGCTGTGCCATATAATGATGTGAGTACACTGTACTGTAGAGATATGATATGATGTGCAGTATAATGATGTGAGTACGCTGCACTGTATAGATATGATATAATTTGGTGTATTAGCGCTGCAGAATCTGTTGGCGCCCTACAAATAACCGATGATAATAATAATAATATAATTATGTAAGTACACTGCACTGTATAGATTTTATATGATGTGCAGTATAATGATGTGAGTACATTGCACTGTATAGATTTGATATGATGTGCAGTATAATGATGTGAGTACACTGCACTGTATAGATTTGATATGATGTGCAGTAAAATGATGTGAGTACACTACACTGTATAGATATGATATGCTGTGCTGTATAATGATGTGAGTACACTGCACTGTATAGATATTATATACTGTGCCTTATAATGATGTGAGTACACTGCACTATATAGATTTGATATGCTGTGCCGTATAATAATGTGAGTAGACTGCACTATATAGATATGATATGCTGTGCCGTATAATGATGTGAGTACACTGCACTGTATAGATATGATATGCTGTGCCGTATAATGATGCAAGTACACTGCACTGTATAGATATGATATGCTGTGCTGTATAATGATGTGAGTACACTGCACTGTATAGATAGGTTATGCTGTGCTGTATAATGATGTCAGTACACTGCACTTATAGATATGATATGCTGTGCCGTATAATGATGTCAGTACACTGCACTGTATAGATAGGATATGCTGTGCTGTATAATGATGTGAGTACGCTGCACTGTATAGATATTATATGCTGTGCCGTATAATGATGTGAGTACACTGCACTGTAGAGATATGATATGATGTGCAGTATAATGATGTGAGTACACTGCACTGTAGAGATATGATATGCTGTGCCGTATAATGATGTGAGTACACTGTACTGTATAGATATGATATGCTGTGCCGTATAATGATGTGAAGTACACTGCACTGGATAGATATGATATGTTGTGCTGTATGATGATGTGAGTGCGCTGCACTTAATAGATATGATATGCTGTGCCGTATAATGATATAATGATGTGAGTACACTGCACTATATAAATATGATATGCTGTGCCATATAATGATGTGAGTACGCTGCACTGTATAGATATGATATGCTGTGCCGTATAATGATATAATGATGTGCGTACACTGCACTGTATAGATATGATATGCTGTGCCGTATAATGATGTGAGTACGCTGCACTGTATAGATATGATATGCTGTGCCATATAATGATGTGAGTACACTGCACTATATAGATATTATATTCTGTGCCGTATAATGATGTGAGTACACTGCACTATATAGATATGATATGCTGTGCCGTATAATGATGTGAGTACACTGCACTCTATAAATATGATATACTGTGCCGTATAATGATCTGAGTACACTGCACTGTAGAGATATGATATGCTGTGCCGTATAATGATGTGAGTACACTGCACTCTATAAATATGATATACTGTGCCGTATAATGATGTGCGTACACTGCACTGTATAGATAGGATATACTGTGCCGTATAATGATGTGAGTACACTGCACTGTATAGATATGATATGCTGTGCTGTATAATGATGTGAGTACACTGTGCTGTATAGATATGATATGCTGTGCTGTATAATGATGATAGTACACTGTACTTTATAGATATGATATGATGTGTAGCATAATGATGTGAGTACACTGCACTGTATAGATATGCTGTGCTGTATAATGATGTGAGTACACTGCACTGTATAGATATGATATGCTGTGCCGTATAATTATGTGAGTACACTGCACTGTATAGATATGATATACTGTGCCACTGCCGTATAATGATGTGAGTACACTGTACTGTATAGATATTATATGCTATGCTGTATAATTATGTGAGTACACTGTAGTGTATAGATATGATATGCTGTGCTGTATAATTATGTGAGTACACTGCACTGTATAGATATGAGATGCTGTGCTGTATAATGATATAATGATGTGAATACACTGCACTATATAGATATGATATACTGTGCTGTATAATTATGAAACATCTGTAGACTGATACTAAACTCACTACACTGTATAATGATGTATATACACTGATGAGTATGCTGCACAGTATTAGGATCATGATTATCTATACAAAGATAATGACCACATGGGCATACGCCTTTGTATAGACTGGTCGACTGGGCCCTGGTGCCACTGGTAGTTCTGCCACTGAGTGAATGCAACATTGCAATAATAACGTTATCTGACACATTAGAGCATTTTATTTTTTGCATGTTTATATCCCTTTAAGTGACACAAATCTTCCACTCTTCCGTACATTACTTTATACATACACTTTATTGCAAAATATTTGTATGCACTTTAAATGCATTCAAAACGTTAAAACTGTAATGTTGTAGCAAAATCTGCAGCAGTTGATAGCTATAACCATGTTGCAGTGTCAGAATCCTACAGGAATCTGCACTCCATTGTCTTGAGGGTTAGTGGAAAAAACAAACCAAATGCATAATTTTCAAAGTTAAAGGGCCATAATACCCAAATGTTTAAACACTTGAAAGTGATGCAGTATAGCTGTAAAAAGCTGACTAGAAAATATCACCTGAACATCTCTATGTAAAAAAGAAAGATATTTTACCTCAAAAGTTTCTCAGTAGCCACATCCTATTGTAAAGGACTTCTAAGCAGCAAATCAGTATGTCTGTCCCAGGACAGAGGAAGGAGCGAGCTTACGTGCACTCTCATCTTATTTCTGTATTCAGCTTAAGGAAGTTTACAATGAAATCTCATGAGAGTTAACTGAAATCTCATGAGATCACAGTAAAAGAGTTCATGACCTCAGTACTGTTGATGCTGATTGGCTGCTGTTCATTTATTCATGATTTTTTTTTTACCTGCAGCTGGGAGCAGCTGAGTATACCTTACTCTGCTGAGCTGAGGAGATTGTGAGGTAAAATATCTTCCTTTTTTACATAGAGATGCTCAGGTGATATTTACCTGTCAGCTTTTTACAGTTATACTGCATCAGTTTCAAGTGATTTAGCATATGAGTATTATGTCCCTTTAAAAGGACAGTAAAGTCAAAATGAAACTTTAATGATTCAGATAGAGCATGCAATTTTAAACGACTTTCCAATTAACTTCTGTTATTAAATTTGCTTTGTTCTCTTGTTATCTTTTATAGAAGAGTAAAAGCTCAGGAGTGTGCACGTGTCTCTAGTACTCTATGCAGCAGTGTTTTGCAACATTATTTGTAGATTTGTTGTAGAATGTTGCAAAACACTGCTGCATAGAGTACTAAAGACACGTGCACTCTTATGAGCCTACCTAGTTTTACTCTTCAATAAAAGACACCAAACAAAGCTAATTTGATAACATAAGTTAAAGGGACAGTCAACACCAGAATTTTTGTTGTTAAAAAAGATAAATAATCCCTTTATTACCCATTCCCCAGTTTTGCATAACCAACACAGTTATAATTATACATTTTTACCTCTGTGATTACCTTGTATCTAAGTCTCTGCAGACTGCCCCCTTATTTCAGTTTTTTTGACAGACTTGCACTGTAGCTAATCAGTGCTGACTCCAGGGTAACTTCACGTGCATGAGCTCAATGTTATCTATATGAAACACATGAACTAATGTCCTCTAGTGGTTAATCGAGTGGTCAAAATGCTTTCACATTAGAGGCAGTCTTCTAGGTCTAAGAAATTACCATATGAACCTCCTAGAATTATCTTTTAACTAAGAAAACCAAACGAACAAAGCAAAATTGGTGATTAAAGTAAAATGGAAAGTTGTTTAAAATGACATGCCCTATTTAAATCATGAACATTTTTTTTGGACTTGACTGTCCCTTTAATTGAAAAGTTGTTTAAAATCCCATACTCTATCTGAATCATGAAAGTTTAATTTTAACTTCACTGTCCCTTTAAGCAGCACAAAAGCAGACAAAATACAGAATGTTAGATTTTGCTACACATATATAAACATTTCACGTGCAAATTATACTTTGAGCTAAATGTCCCTTTAAAAAAACAATTCCCTGTATAGTGGAAACCCTTGTGGGGGCAGTATTGTCCTACTTTGGTTTATCATTTAAAATTGGTCTCATTATAGCACCTTTTTAAGACGTATTATCAGTTTATTTTTGACAGAGACGTTCTGTCTGGTCTTACAGGCTCCTACAACTAAAGACCAGACAGTAGTGAAACAGATGGAGTATAGACAATGTAGCAGGTGAACGCTGCTTTAGATCCCTTTGAAAACTTCTCATGCATGGGAAAATATTTACTAGAGACTTTATGACTTCCCTAAACAATCCGTAGACGTCCCTTCGCCAGAATCTCCAGTGTGCGGAATATTCCGCAGCTTTAAATGTGTCACACTGTGTGCTTCTTGCAGTAAAGTCGTCTCTGTGTGTGCAAGATGTCTGTAACTCTATCAGAGAAAGTATTAAACAGGGAAATTGTCACCATCAGCATCTGGCTTGATTTATTCTCTGCTACATATTCCCACTGCTTTATTGGCACCCCCCACCATCTCAGCACTTATAATAAATCAGTACTTGGCCCTCCGCCACCTACACAGATCAAACTTTCTTACCAGCTCCATAGCTAATTGGACAACAGGAGCGGTGACTTCATTCAGCCACCATTTCTATCTCCAGGGCTCAACCTCCTATAGCTAACGAGGTCAGAGGCTGGTCGGGGGTGCAGAGCTAAACTGTTTTATCTCTCTGAGAACTGAAGGTTCAGCACTGCATGACAGCTGTCCCCGAATCCCCTACTCTAGCTGCACGGCCTTACCCCCATCGTATACCAACACTGTAATGTCCCAATCAGAGTTCAGAGTCCTGTGAAATAATGTTATGTCCCTCACCTTTATTTGTTTAGTTTTGTCTGGTTCATGTTTCTGTATTACTTTTTTTTTACTATGGATCAGTGTTGTTTTATCCCTACTCAGTGATTAAATGATAATAATATTAATAATAACAACAATAGTGCTATCATTGTATTGTAAACACTTAGAAATATAAAATTGGTGATGTCAGATGTGCTAATTAACTTTTTTGATAAATAGATAGGTAAATAGATGATAGATAGATAAGAATAGATAGCATAGTAAGGAAGGATAGAAAGATAGATGATATTTAGATAGATAGATAAATAGATGATTGATAGATAGATGATAGATAGATGGATAGATAGATAGATAATAGAGAGATAGATAGATAAGAATAGATATAATAGGAAGGATAGATAGATACATAATAGAGAGATAAATAGATAGATATATTAGCGATAGACAGATAGACAGACAGATAGATAGATAGATAGATGATAGATAGATAGATAATATAGAGAGATAATATAGATAGGATAGATGGATAGATAAATAGATTAGATTAGATAAGATATGAATATATAAAATAGAATAGGAAGGATAGAGAGATAGAGATAAATAGATAGATAGAAGATAGATAGATAGATAAGATAGATAGATAGATAGATAGATAGATAAGATAGATAGATAGATAGATGATAGATAGATAATATAGATAGATAATATAGATAGATAATATAGATAGGATAGATGGATAGATAAATAGATTAGATTAGATAAGATATGAATATATAAAATAGAATAGGAAGGATAGAGAGATAGAGATAAATAGATAGATAGATAGAAGATAGATAGATAGATTAGATAGATAGATTAGATTATATAAGATAGGAACATAAAATAGATTAGATAAGATAGATAGATAGATAGATAGATAGATAGATAGATAGATAGTCCTGTGAGTTTACTGTCCCTCAAATATTTACAGAGAAAAATATTAAAACTAATAGCACTTAATGTGACTGTTTAACCATTTGAAATGTACCAGAACAGAAAGGAGCTTATTTATATTTTAAGGCTTAATAGTAAAAGTTACAGCCAATGATTTAATCAAATTGATGTGCAAAGCATCAGTGTACACTGTAAGACACACTATTGTTAGTCTTTTCTCCAGATCGCACTATGGATCAGCAAAATCACAAAATTAAAAATAAATAAATAGAATTGTGCAAATCCCTTGTTTTGTGATCCTCTAGACAATAAGGTGTTCTTGAAATAGCTAAAGGAACATAAAAAAGCAGAGCAAACACGCAGCTAAGTCAGCTCCAGAGCAGCATTGCATTACTGGGAGCTAGCTGCACACATCTGGAGAGCTAATGAAAAGAGCCTGAAGCATATGTGTTGTGCGTTGCTGCGCCTCAGCCTGCTTACATATGCTTTTTAACAAAAGATAGCAAGAGAGCAGAGCAAATTTGATAATTGCATAGTATATAACATGCTCTACCTGAACAATTTCATTCTTACTTTGATGTCCCTTCAAGTAACCTTAAACAAATTATATTTTAGAAAAATCTATCCCATTATTACATGCAGATTAACTGTATAGCTTTAGATTATATATATTTATATCAGATCGTGTAAAAGCAGTGAAGTACAATGAATCATTATTATTGTTGTAATATCAAAAGACACCTAAAAACATCATATTTTAATTTACAGTATAAGATTTCATAACTTTTCATTTATTTTTAAGGTATTAAGACATAGAATAAATAACAGAATTTATTCTTACCTGATAAATTACTTTCTCCAACGGTGTGTCCGGTCCACGGCGTCATCCATTACTTGTGGGAAATGTTCTCCCCCACAGGGAAAGGCAAGGAGAGCACACAGCAAGAGCTGTCCATATAGCTCCCCCTCTGGCTCCGCCCCCCAGTCATTCGACCGACGGTTAGGAGAAAAAGGAGAAACTATAGGGTGCCGTGGTGACTGTAGTGTATAAAGAAAACATTTTTAACCTGATTAAAAAAAAAAAAAAACCAGGGCGGGCCGTGGACCGGACACACCGTTGGAGAAAGTAATTTATCAGGTAAGCATAAATTCTGTTTTCTCCAACATTGGTGTGTCCGGTCCACGGCGTCATCCATTACTTGTGGGAACCAATACCAAAGCTTTAGGACACGGATGAAGGCAGGGAGCAAATCAGGTTACCTAAACAGAAGGCACCACGGCTTGCAAAACCTTTCTCCCAAAAACAGCCTCCGAAGAAGCAAAAATATCAAATTTGTAGAATTTGGCAAAAGTGTGCAGAGAAGACCAAGTCGCTGCCTTACATATCTGGTCAACAGAAGCCTCGTTCTTATAGGCCCATGTGGAAGCCACAGCCCTAGTAGAGTGAGCTGTGATACGGTCAGGAGGCTGCCGTCCGGCAGTCTCATACGCCAAGCGGATAATGCTTTTCACCACAAACTCCTCGCCATCCCCGTGGTAGATGCTACTTGTTCAGAGCGGCAAGGAGAATGACTGGGGGGCGGAGCCAGAGGGGGAGCTATATGGACAGCTCTTGCTGTGTGCTCTCCTTGCCTTTCCCTGTGGGGGAGGACATTTCCCACAAGTAATGGATGACGCCGTGGACCGGACACACCAATGTTGGAGAAAATGCTTTAACACAAAGGGTCACTTTAAATGAAAATATTAAAATATAAAATGATCCTGAATCCTTTAAATCTCAAAAATAGATCAAATTAATTAACACATATACTGATAAATAAGAAAAATATCAGACTCAAATGCAAACGAAAATAGAGGAAAACTTCAGTATATAGATTTCGTCCTCTGACGCTATCATATATACAAAAAATTGTACACTATAAAATATTTTTTAAAATGGGCAGGTGTGGAAGTAATTTTATTAGCAAAGTGTACATGGTTTAGGGATAAATATATATATTTAATGCTCTTGCACTGATCAAGCAGTCACTGTGCAGAATGTTGTAGGGTCATGGTTCAAAATCCAGGATGCAGTCTGGCTTCTTTATGGCAGTGGAACTCCCACCCCATACACACACACTCACACACACATACTCACACACACACTCACACACACATACTCACACACTCCCTCACACACACACATACACACACACACACACACACACACATGCTCACTTAATCACACACACTCACACACACACATACTCACACACACACACATACTCACACACTCCCTCGCACATACTCACACACACATACTCAAACACACACTCACACACATACTCACACACACATACTCACACATTCTCACACACACACACATACACACACACATGCACACATACTCACACACACTCACACACAAACATACACATACTCACACACACTCACACATACTCACACACACATACTCACTCACACACGCATACTCAAACACATACCTACTCACACACCTACACATACTCACACACAAAAACATACACACACACACACCATTTTCAGATGAGATAGAAAGCAGTAACATAAAGTACTTTGTAAAGCTTATTTTTTTTACTACATATAGTTAAATATTTTAAGAGAAAGTGAAGTTTGAGTTTAATGTCCCTTTTAATAAGATTAAATTCTCTTTTTTTTTAGGGTACAAGATACTATGTACAGGTATCGGCTTACAACATGAAGGGTTGGGGACCTCCACAAACTTCCCTTCCAGCTTTTGCCATCCCATCAAGTAAGTAATTTCATAATGAAATCAGTAAAGGTATTTAAACACTGTAATATCAAAAGTAATCACTAACAAAGGAAACCAGATGTTTATAAGGAAATGACTCAGGTATGATTTGGGAATAGTCTGTTTCTCATGCTTATCAATCAGCGTATGCCGCTGTACACACTAGAGTGTCACATCCCGTGGATTAGTCAGTTGCCCAAAACCCATTCCCCTGGGGTGATTTGTGACGGGATATATGAGACATGAGTAAGCGGTAAGGGGGCATCTTAGGTTATTGTGGCTGTAAGGCATTGATAATGGGTAATTGGATTAAAGAGACACTGAACCCACTTTTTTCTTTCATGATTCAGATAGAGCATGCAATTCTAAGCAACTTTCTAATTTACTCCTATTATCAATTGTTCTTTGTTCTTTTGGTATCTTTATTTGAATAAGCAGGAATGTAAGCTTATGAGTAGGCCCATTTTTGGGCAATGAGGTGGAGGTCCTGCAGGTAGGGGTTAAGGCACTATAGGTGATTTGGTATCACTATTGGTTAGGGTTAGTGGCAGAGGGGACGGTTGCAGTAATGATTAAAGGGACACAAAACCAGAAAAAAATATTTCATAATTTAGATAGATTGTGCAATTTTAAACAACTTTCCAATTTACTTTTATTATCTAATTTGCTTTATTCTTGTGACATCCCTAGTTAAAAAGCATACTTAGGTAGACTCAGGAGAAGCTAATCATTACTGCATTGCTGCTGATTGGTGGCTGCGCATAAATGCCTCTTTTCTTTGGTTTACCAGATGTGTTCAACCAGCTCCCTGTAGTGCGTAGCTGCAACTTTAACAATTGATACCAAGAGCATGAAGCATATTTGATAATAAAAGTAAATTAGGAAGTTGTTTAAAATCACATGCTCTATCTGAATAATGAGAGATAATTTTTGGGTTAAATGTCCCTTTAAATTGGCTACACATGGTCTGTTGCTGCAGAGGATCTATCTATATATTCAATATACGTATATGATTAACATTATTGCATATATAATAGTGTGTGGCAGAGATTAGAAACTTCTCTCCAGGGGGGTCAGCACAACTAGCCCTGTTGTTAATAGAAAATGTTTTGGGAATTGTCACAAAAATTAGACTGAAATGAAACAATAGCGCTATCAAATATCTATCAATATCAGTCCCCTTTTGTTACTAGACTAAAATTTTGCTCTTTGTTGGCTTTTTACTATATTTTTAATATATATAATCATCTATTCCCTGTAGACTGGCGGGAGTATGATGGAAGGGCACCACGGAGGAAAGGGCAGGCGGAAGCCCTCGACCAGCTCCTTAGCCAGGTGAAGAATAGTCACCAGAACTGCGTTTGTCATGGTGAGTAAGTATCTGAGCTGACATTCATTCACAAGTTAAGAGTTAATCAATGCAAAATCCTTAACACACTTGTCAAATTCATAGGGAGAATGTAAAGAGTTAGTCATTTAAGCTAATTATTATTATTTATAAAGTGCCAATGTATTCTGCAGTGCTATGACATAAGATGCATCTTGAGTATTGTGTGCAGTTCTGGAGGCCATATCTTCAGAAGGATATTAACAAACGTGAATCTGTGCAAAGGAGAGCTACCAAAATGGTACATGGTCTAAAAAATAAAACTTACCAGGATAGGCTCAATGACCTAAATATGTATAGCTTAGAGGAGAGAAGGGAAAGAGGTGATATGATAGCAACTTTCAAGTACATTAAAGGGTTTAGTAAAACTGAGGCTGTGGGTATTTTACATAAAATGGAAAATTCAAGAACAAGGGGTCATGAGCTCAAGCTAAAGGGTAGTAGATTCAGGAGTAATTTGAGGAAGCACTTCTTTACAGAAAGAGTGATTGATTTATGGAATAAACTTCCTCAAGAGGTAGTAGCAACAAACACTGTGGGGACTTTAAAAATGCATGGGACAAGCATAGGGCTATCCTACAAACTAGATAAGTTTATACTGTTAGGTAAGGTCGGGCAGACTTGCTGGGCTTATGGCTCTTATCTGCCGTCAATATCTATGTTTCTATGTTTCTATAATAGTCATAACTTATTCCTAAAGATAGTTACATGTATGATCAAGGGTTAGAGGACCCTTCCCATGAGTTACCATCTGATGTATACCAGCTTTATGCAAGATGCCCTACAATGATAAGTGGTCTACTGAGTGTACAAGCTAAAGGAAGCATATGAGAAAGAGTTGAGAGAGAAGCAGAGGGACCTGAGAGATAAGAGGACTAGCAAAGTTCCTTAGTGTATCCAGCCCCAAAGCAAATGTAAGTGTGCACCCCAAGGGGTTACTGTACACTACAGAAACTGTAACAAAAGTCCAAAGTTGTAAACACAATTCATTTCTTCAAAAAAGAGCAGGTACAAAAGACAAATGGACTATGTTTCGGGCAGCATGCCCTTATTCATGCATGCTGCCTGAAATGTAGTCCATTTGTCTCACACAGCAAGACACAAAGAATTGTCACAGTTTTCAAAATCAAAGTCAGATAGATAGGAATGTGAAGTGCAAAAACACTAGCTGTATGGAACGCTAAATATTGCTTGTGCAAAATGTGTACTGCTTCCATTTTCACATTGAATATAGTTGGTTATTGTTTGTGCCTCATGAATATTCTTGTGAGTGGTGTACATTGTGCTATTGGCCCCTAACCTATGAAAATCCTCCCTGCTATTAACACTCAAACCTTCAGACACCCATTACTAAAACTTCCATACTAATACTAAACCTCTAACCTCTTGAACCCCATTGCTGATTGCTGAAACCCCCATACTATTAAACCCCTAAATTACATTACTACCCCCTATTAATAACCCCTTGCCAGGCCTCTTACTGGCAATCAACACACTATGCCCCCATCTAAATTCAACCCCTAATCTAAGACCCCTTACCTAAATTGGCCTCTACTCTAAGGCCCCCCTGTCACCTAAACTCACCCCTTACCTAAGATGGATTGGCTGTCACCATACAATGTGGATCCCCAAGATCTATTTGTGCCGCACAGTGCCTCCCAGTGTCTACACAACTTTTCAGCTCATATCTTTTTAATGATTAAACTTTCATTTTTGTGGTTACTATAATAGCTAGGATAGTTATTTTTAGTGGGATGTTTAGAGATGTTGGTTTCATTTTGAGGAAAACATGGGTCTGTATCAGGGGTAGCAAAAAAATATTTCCATCTAAAGGGGAGGAGAGTCCACGGCTTCATTCATTACTTTTGGGAATTACAGAACCTGGCCACCAGGAGGAGGCAAAGACACCCCAGCCAAAGGCTTAAATACCTCCCCCACTCCCCTCACCTCCCAGTCATTCTTTGCCTTTCGTCACAGGATGATGGCAGAGGAGTGCCGAAGATTTGGAGAAGTCTCTTATGGAGGGTAGTATTTTTCGGAATGGGACTGGAGTTTTAAGAAGCCCTGTCAGCCTCTCAGTGAGAGCCTGGGTGAAAGTTAGAGTCCGGAGATGCAGGGAGAGTCTTTCTGTGAAACCATCCCAACTCATATTAACAGCTCCACAAGCAATCAGCATTGACGAGTTTCGCTGCCTGCTTTCTGCACTCAAGTCCATGTCAGGAGCGATGCTTCTACCTGTCACACTTGAAGGGCCATGTTCCTGTTCCACAGCATAGATTCTGGTAAGATCGTTTAATTTTTTATTACATAATGATAACACAGAAGACAGGGTCACAGTGTGACGCCTTTTATCTTATGGAATCAAGGGTTAATATTCCTGGTAAGGGGATTATTTAACGGGGGGGGGGGTTATATATGAAATTGATTATTGTGTTATTGCTGCGTTATGTGCGAGATGAGGCTCTGGCAATGGTGGAACTTCCAGGTTGACTTCCCGGAGTATTTGCACGGCCGGTTTTCGCACGTTTTCTCCTTAGTGCAGGGGCGGTCCTGCGAGGCATCCCATGTGACTGGGTGTGGCCATCTCCACTTCCTCTGTTTATCAGCAGCATAGGAGAAGAAGCGGTTTCTGTAGTCCGGGTCATAGGAGGTGGTGAGTGCCCCGGCCATTGGTGTATAAAGGTGTCTGTTTTTAAACTAATCTAGTCCATAATAAAAGCGCAAGCTATGGAGAACTCTGACGCTTTAGAGAGTACTCCCTCTTTCACAAAGTCTCATTCCTGTGTTTATTGTGAGGAGGTTCTTGTAGATCAGGCTGCTCAACTATATTCCAAATGCCTTAATAAAGTTGCGACATCTAAGAGTAAAGGGATGTCTAGTACTACTGAGCCGTCCACCTCTGAGGGTTCTCCGTCCCATGAGGTGCATTCCCTGCTTTCATCTCCACATGCAGTGCCCCAGGGTCCAACCATTGCTCCTACAGGAGAGATTCGTTGGCCGTCAGATTTTGCGGATCAACTGCAAACGGCGGTATCGAAAGTGATCCATGCCTTATCACGTTCTGCTAAGCGCAAGCGTGGGGCGTATCATGGCAGCCCGGCCCAGGGGTTGTCTACACCTATGGAAAATCCTGAGATGTAGAGGCCCACTCCGACTCTTCGGAGGAGGATCCTTCTGGGTCGGAGTCCGTGTCATCTTATCCTCCGGCTGCGGAGGAGCCTGACTTTAGGTTTAGGATGGAGAATTTTTGCTGAAGCAAGTGCTTGCTACTCTGGAGGTTCCGGAAACCGAAGCTTCCAGAGGAACCTTCGATTCCTAAGCTTGATAAGGTATACAAGGACAGGGTGATGCCTCAGACCTTCCCAGTTCCTGTTACGATGGCTAATATTATTAAGAATGAATGGGAGCGATTAGGTTTTTCCTTTTCCCCTTCTTCTTCCTTTAAGAAACTGTTCCCCGTTCCAGACTCTCAGCTCGAACTGTGGGGGACTGTCCCTAAGGCGAAGCGGACAACAATTCCTCTCGAGGATAGTTAGTTGCTTAAAGAACCCATGGATTAAAAGTTGGAAAATATGTTAAGGAAAATGTTTCAGAACACGGGGTTTGTTTTTCAACCGGCAGCGGCTGTAGCAGCGGTTGCCGGAGCTGCGACATATTGGTGTAAATCCCTGTGTTATATGGGCATGAGGGAGACTTCCATTGATGAGATACAGGATAATATTAAGGCGTTGAAGGTCGCCAAGCCTTTTATTTGTGATGCCAATATGCAAATTATTCGCCTGAATGCAAAGGTTTGGTCTGCGGACATGACCTCTAAGTTGTTGCTGTTGTCCCTGCCTTTTTAAGGAAAGATTCTGTTCGGTCCAGGATTGGATTCGATCATATCCACGGTTACGGGAGCTTTCCTAACGCAGGATAAGAAGGCTAAGCCTAAAGGATCTACTTTTCATCCCTTTCGTGCGGACAAGGACCAGCGCCAGCAGCCTGCCGCAAAAGCAGATCAGTCCAAGGGAACCTGAAAGCCTACTCAGTCTTGGAACAAGAAGTCCGCCGAGACAAAATCGGCATGAAGGGGCGGCCCCTGACTGGTCTCCGGACCAAGTAGGGGGCAGATTGTCTGTCTTCTCCAAAGCCTGGTTGCAGGACGTTCAGGACCCTTTGGTTCTGGAGGTTGTCGCCCAGGGTTACAGGATAGGGTTCAGGTCCCATCTGCCCAGGGCAGATTCTTCCTGTCAAACCTGTCTTCAAGACCGGAAATGAGAGAGGCCTTTCTAGAATGTGTGAGGGATCTCTCCTCTCTAGGTGTTATCATACCAGTACCCCAAGCAGAAAGGGGTCTAGGGTACTATTCAAATCTCTTTGTGGTTCCAAAGTAGGAGGGCACGTTCCACCCAATTCTGGACCTAAAGTGTTTAAACAAGTTTCTGGCTGTTCCATTGTTTAAAATGGAAACAATCAGATCTATTCTGCCCCTAGTTCAAGAGGGGCAGTTCATGATGACAATAGACTTGAAGGATGCTTACCTTCATGTTCCATTTCACAGGGACCACTTCAAGTTCCTAAGATTTGAGTTTCTGGACCAACACTTCCAGGTTGTTGCCCTTCCCTTCGGTCTGGCGACGGCCCCAAGAGTCTTTACGAAGGTTCTGCGGGAGCTACTTGCAATGGCCAGATCCAGGGGCATTGCTGTAGCACCCTATCTGGACGACAACCTAGTCCAGGTGCCGTCGTTCAGCCTCACAGAGGATCATTCAAGGGCTCTTCTGTTCTCTCTCCAATCTCACGGTTGGAAGATCAACCCAGGAAAGAGTTCCCTGGTTCCCAACAACAGGGTGGAGTTCCTGGGCACGATAATATACTCCATGTCCATGAAAATATTTTTCACAGATCAAAGGCGCAGGAAGATTGCATCCACCTGTCTTGCCCTTCAGTCCTACTCAAGCCCTTCGGTGGCTCAGTGTATTGAGATGATTGGGTTCATGGTTTCCAGCATAGACGTCATCCCTTTCGCCAGGTTCTATCTCAGACCTCTTCAATTGTGCATGTTGAGACAGTTGAACGGCAATCATTCAGATCTATCACAGCGAATATCCATGGATGCCCTCTCTTGATGGATCTGTCCGGAGCATCTGTCCCTGGGGACATCCTTCCTGAGACCGTCCTGGGAGATTGTGACCATGGACACGAGTCTGGCAGGATGGGGAGTTGTTTGGGGTGCCAGTATGGCACAAATAAAATGGTCCCGGGAGGAGTCTCTCCTTCCGATAAATATTCTGGAACTTCGAGCAATTTTCAATGCTTTGAGGGCGTGTCCTATTCTGGGGGCATTTAGTTTCATCAGATTCCAGACCAACAACATTACCTCAGTGGCTTACATCAACCATCAGGTGGGTACGAAGAAGCTCCCTAGCAATGAGGGAGGTGCCTCGGATTTTGGAGTGGGCGGAGTCCAACAGCTGCTCGCTCTCAGCGCTCCACATTCCAGGTGTGGACAACTGGGAGGCGGACTTTCTCAGCAGGCAACCCTTCCATCCGAGGGAATGGTCTCTTCACCCCGAAGTGTTTGCGGAGATTTGTCTCAGATGGGGAATGCCGGAGATAGATCTCATGGCATCCAGACTCAATTGCAAGCTACCCCGATATGGATTGAGGTTGAGGGATCCCCATGCAGAGCTGATAGATGCCTTAGTGGTGCCTTGGGGCTTCAGCCTAGCTTACATTTTTCCACCGTTACCACTTCTACCTTGTATAGTGGCACACATCAAGCAGGAGTGAGCTTCGGCCATCCTGATTGCTCCAGCGTGGCCGCGGAGGATGTGGTTTGCAGATCTGATGGGGATGTCTTCCTCTCCGCTTTGGAGGTTACCCTGTTGCAGGGATCTGCTGGAACAGGGTCCCTTCCAACATCAAAATCTCATTTCTCTGAGTCTGACTGCGTGGAGATTGAACGCTTAGTCTTATCCAAGAGAGATTTTTCTAAGAGTGTGATTGACACTCTAGTTCAGGCAAGGAAGCCGGTCACTCGTCGCATCTACCATAAGGTATGAAGGACTTACTTGTCCTGGTGTGAGTAGCATGGATATTCTTGGCACAAGGTGAAGATATCCAGGATTCTGTCCTTTCTCCAAGAAGGTTTGGAGAAGGGTCTTGCTGTCAGTTCCTTAAAGGGACAGATTTTGGCATTATCAGTCTTGTTGCATAGGAGACTCGCTGAGCTTCCTGACATTTAATCTTTTGTTCAGGCTCTGTCTAGAATCAGGCCTGTCTTTAGGCAACCTGCTCCCCCATGGAGCTTAAACTTGGTCCTTAAGGTTTTGCAGAGGGTTCCGTTTGAGCCTATGCATTCTATTGACATTAAGATTCTGTCCTGGAAGGTTCTCTTCCTGTTGGCTATTGCATCGGCACGCAGAGTATCTGAGCTGGCTGCCTTGCAATTCGAGCCTCCTTATCTGGTTTTTCATGTGGATAAGGCTGTTCTTCGCACCAGTTTGTGGTTTCTTCCCAAGGTGGTGTCTAACCGTAACATCAATCAGGGAATAATTGTTCCTTCTTTGTGTCCTAACCCTTCTTCTTCTAAGGAGAGGTTACTTCATAATCTGGATGTGGTTCGTGCCTTAAAGTTCTATCTTCAGGCTACAAAGGATATTAGACAGTCTACATCTCTTTTTGTGGTGTATTCAGGGAAGCACAAGGGATAGAGGGCCTCTTCTACTTCTTTGTCCTGTTGGTTGAGGAGCTTGATTCGCTTGGCCTATGAAACTGCGGGACATAAGCCTTCTCAGAGGATCATGGCTCATTCCACTAGAGCTGTGGCTTCATCTTGGGCCTTCAAGAATGAAGCTTCTATGGAGCAGATTTGTAAGGCGGCTACCTGGTCCTCCCTATACACACTTTCACAAAGTTTTAAAAATTTGACGTTTTTGCTTCTGCGGAAGCAGCTTTTGGGAGAAAGGTTTTACAGGCTGTGGTGCCCTCAGATTAGGGTCTGCCTTTTTACCCTCCCGGTTTCATTCAGTGTCCTCTAAAGCTTGGGTATATGTTTCCCAAAAGTAATGAATGAAGCCATGGACTCTCCTCCCCTTTAGATGTAAAACATAAATTATGCTTACCTGATAATTGTATTTCCATCATGGGGAGAGTCCACGGCTCCTGTCCATACCTCCGGTAGGCGGACCTAAGATGTATTTATCTTCTGGCACCGCTTATACCCTGATATTTCTCCTACTGTTCCTTGTTCCCTCAGTAGACTGACTTGGGGATGAGGGGAGTGGGGGAGGTATTTAAGCCTTTGGCTGGGGTGTCTTTGCCTCCTCTTGGTGGCCAGGTTCTGTAATTCCCAAAAGTAATGAATGAAGCCAATGAGCTTGCGTTACGGAAATTTTTCATTCCGCGGTCGCAGGTGTTAGTTTTTTTTTATCACTCTCTCCCCATTGATGTCTATATGGGGGAAAGCGTGCACAAGCACGTCAAAGCAGCCCTTGGATTTTGTGCAGTATGGAGCATAACACCACCATATCGCATGCACAAGGAGGCTTTTCAGTAACTCGTAATGGCAGCGCTATGGAGAGTCAAATTACGCAACTTTTGTTGCTTTCATTTCGAATCCTGTTTAGCGCAAAACTCATAATCTAGGTGATAGACAATTAATATTAACAAAAATCTTACATTATAGGATTCGACCAATTAAAATAACCTATCTTTCAATGTTACAAGAACATACAACTCATGTCATTAGTAATACAGTCCTTTGTAGTCCTATAACAGGATTGGACAGAGGACGATGGACAAATGATTGGTCAGGCCCCCTGTACACCATTACATTTTTGGGTGCATAACGGCATGAACAAATGAACAAATCGATTAAGTCAAGCAATCATTTGTTTTTCATCTGTTTTTTGTCCAGTAATGTATTTGGCTGTTCGTATATCAAATGACTGGACGAATCAGCAAAAGCCTCAATAGATATCTCTAATTTTTTTGTTACCTCTTTTACACCTGTAATCCACACTTTAAATTAGAGTTTTTTTTCCTCTAATGCTATGTATTCTCCTGTTATTTGTTTCTTATTACTTATATTGCATATTTCATTATTACAAAGGAACAAAGAGGTTTTCTTTCATTGCACAAAACCCTTACCTTAGTGAAATGTAACTTACAATTTTCTTTTTGTTGTATTTTGTTTAATTACCTTTCTATTAGGATTTAAATACAGGTGAAACTCGAAAAATTAGAATGTCGTGCAAAAGTTCATTTATTTCACTAATGCAACTTAAAAGGTTAAACTACTATATGAGATAGACTCATTACATGCAAAGCAAGATAGTTCAAGCCGTGATTTGTCATAATTGTGATGATTATGGCTTACAGCTCATGAAAACCCCAAATCCACAATCTCAGAAAATTAGAATATTGTGAAAATGTGCAATATTCTAGGCTCAAAGTGTCCCACTCTAATCAGCTAATTAAGCCATAACACCTGCAAAGGGTTCCTGAGCCTTTAAATGGTCTCTCAGTCTGGTTCAGTAGGAATCACAATCATGGGAAAGACTGCTGACCTGACAGTTGTGTAGAAAACCATCATTGACACCCTCCATAAGGAGGGAAAGCCTCAAAAGGTAATTGCAAAAGAAGTTGGATGTTCCCAAAGTGCTGTATCAAAGCACATTAATAGAAAGTTATGTGGAAGGGAAAAGTGTGGAAGAAAAAGGTGCACAAGCAGCAGGGATGAGCGCAGCCTGGAGAGGATTGTCAGGAAAAAAGCCATTCAAAAGTGTTGGGGACTTTCACAAGAGCCACCACTTACAGACGGCAACTGGACATAGGCTTCAAATGTCATATTCCTCATATTTGTCAAGCCACTCCTGAACAACAAACAACGTCAGACGCGTCTTACGTGGGCTAAAGAAAAACAGACCTGGTTAGTTGCTCAGTGTTCCAAAGAACCCTTCTCTGATTAGAGCAAATTTTGCATCTCATTTGGAAAATAAGGACCCAGAGTATGGAGGAAGAATGGAGAGGCACACACTGCAAGATGCTTGAAGTCCAGTGTGAAGTTTCCACAGTCTGTGTTGATTTGGGGAGCCATGTCATCTGCTGGTGTTGGTCCACTGTGCTTCATTAAGTCCAGGGTCAACACAGCCATCTACCAGGAGATTTTGGATCATTTCATGCTTCCTTCTGCAGAAAAGCTCTATGGGGATGCTGACTTCATTTTCCAGAAGGACTTGGCACCTGCCCACACTGCCAAAAGCACCAAAACCTTGTTCAATGACCGTGGGATTACTGTGCTTGATTGGCCAGCAAACTCGCCTGACCTGAACCCCATAGAGAATCTATGGGGCATTGCCAAGAGAAAGATGAGAGACATGAGATCAAACAATGCAGAAGAGCTGAAGGCCGCTATTGAAGCATCTTGGTCTTCCATAACACCTCAGCAGTGCCACAGGCTGATAGCTTCCATGCCACGCCACACTGAGGCAGTAATTGCTGCAAAAGGGGCCCAAACCAAGTACTGAGTACATACAGTATGCATGCTTATACTTTTCAGAGGTCCGATATTGTTCTATGTACAATCCTTGTTTTATTGATTGCATTTAATATTCTAATTTTCTGAGATTGTGCATTTGGGGTTTTCATGAGCTGTAAGCCATAATCATCACAATTATGACAAATCACGGCTTGAACTATCTTGCTTTGCATGTAATGAGTCTATCTCATATCTTAGTTTCACCTTTTAAGTTGCATTAGTAAAATAAATAAACTTTTGCACTATATTCTAATTTTTCGAGTTTCACCTGTATATGATATACTCACCTATAAAATTCCTGTGATAATTATGTATAAAAATGTCATCTTTAATTGTACTTGTGCCATTTGTTGTAAAGAGTAGTATAAGTGCTTCTAGTTTTCACAGACAGGAAGTGGTCTTAATGACCACAACGTCGTTGTGGTCGTTAAGGGGTTTTCGGGCCCTTAATAGTGTGGGAATCGCTGCCAACGGCAAGACTGAGCTATTATGACCTCCCACCTACAGGCCTCCTGAAATAGCTATCAAAAAACAAGTCCTATTAAAGGACCAGTGACATACAGGGGTTAAAGGACATTAAACTATTTTTTTATACTCATCAAAAAATAATCACTGGATTGCAAATGGTTTCCATCTAAAATATGTTTTAAAAAAGTAAAAATATAAAAATGTGCATTGTTTTCAAAAGCATTTTCAATATGTTTATTTTATATGTGCTGTGGCTAAAAAGGGACATAGATGTCTCATATGAAGCAATCACTGTGCATTATGTAGGAATTCCACTGGCACAAAAAAAAACACTACAATTTTTTACTTTACTTTTTTACTATGCACAAATGAACATTTTATGGTGAATTACATTTTGTGTAGATGAATATGTTCACAGAGAAATAGTCTTACAACCTAATAGACATGGGGATTAGCATATTGGTTGCAATTGTCCAAAAATTATACAAAATGGTCCTTTAATAAAAAACAAAAACAAATGAATGAATACATGCAAGAAAAAAAATGTAGTTGATTGATTTGTGGTGTTAAAACCATTTCTACCAAAAAGTGGGAAAAGGCTTTTATTGCAGATAAGAAAGGCTTTTTATGCTAAAGTATTTAGGCGGGAAAGGCTTCATAATTTTAAATATACACTATTCAATAATGATTTAGTAATGTCTTTGTCATCTGATTGATGCTGGTGTCAGCGAATAACTATGAAAGCTTCACTTTTGATCTTGGCCAGTATTGACCCCATAATGGTTTATGCTGCTGCTGGCTTGTAGCAGTAGCAAGTGGATTTTTGTTTTCAAATTTTGAATGACTCCCTTAATGAATATCTGACATAATGAAAAAATATTTTTATTTTGCAGAAAATATATAAATAAATGGACGTGTTTTTCACCCAAGCAAAGAATATTTGGTTGTCATATTCCAATTAAAGTTATTTAAGAGACACTACCGTGGGCCTAATTTTTTAATTTTTATATTTACCACCTTCTAGAGCCTTTGAAGAATCAGCAACAAAGCAGAAAGCATTCAGTTTCCAAGAGTCTCAAACATCTTTTTCACCCCAGCAGCAAGTTTCTGAAGGGCCTCAAAAGGTAGATGGTTTATTGTAATGAACATGTCTCATTGTTCCTTAGTATACTGATTGCAAACGCTATAGTGCTTTATGATTGTTCTGGACGCTGAAACAATTTATATTTAGTATTTATTGTGCTCCAGCATTACAGAAAAGTGATTGTAAACACAAAGAAATGATTAGTAAACCTAATTAAATCAGACAAAACAAGCTGGTCATTTAGGACCGTTAAATAAAGTAGATTTGCATAATTAACAAGTGCATAGTAAAAATACAATGAAATAACACTCTCAAATATTGTCTGACATTTGCCAGTCACATGTATCATTTGACAGCAATCAGCCAATAACAAACTAGTTTACGCACACACTTTGATTTTGTACACAGGCTCAGTAGAAGTTAGTGCCTCAGAAAGTGTGCATATAAAAAAATGTGCACACTTTGATGATGGAATTAAATTGGGAAGTCTCTTAAAACTGCATGTTCTATCTGAGTTAATTTTGACTTTAATACCCCTTTAAGAACATAGATTGTGCATGATTGATAATGTGTTCTGTCATAGGCTGTTTGTGTCCTGGAGACCACCCAGGACTGTTACTGACCAAGGCCTCTTGGTAAATCACCCAGGATCACAGCTGATCAGCTTTAGCCCTACCCAATAAACAAGTCTCGATGAAAAGCGCCACCACGACAAACACAAAACTGCAATCCACTGTTCTCACTTGGACCAGTCTCGCTCGCCAGAATGATTTAAATAAAGCACCTCCCAAGTTGCTAATTGCTGCTCCTACAAAGCTCTAAAACGGCAGCACTTACTGCCAATGCTTAACTTGATCGCATGACCCTTCCAGGTCATCAGGCAGTGATTAGTGTCCTCCATAAGACATGAAAAAGCATAGCCTTCCAGCATTCTCGTTGTGTACAATTTAAAAGCAATAGTAAAAAAAAAATGCAGGGTAAGAAAAAGTTAAAAATCTGATGCTTTTCTGCATTTTTTCTGCTAATTTTTATTGGAATATTTGACAACATAACAAATATTATCATTATATCATATTAAAGGAAGATAACAACATGAACTATATTCACCAATGAAGTCCAACTAGCTTGTGCCTTAACAGAAATGCAAGAGGTTATTCATTGATATCAAAAGTCCAACACTAGTGATCTGAAAACTGCTGATTACATGGACATGCATTATATATAAGAGTATATATATATATATATATATATATATATATATATATTACTATAAGAGTATTTAGAAGATTCATTTAGAAACATGAATAACCCAACATAATTAAACAATAACTAATATAATAAAGTGTACCATATACTTTTACTTATAGTGTATTTAAAGGTCAAATGTCTTAATGTTCATTTTTAATGTATCAAAGTTTTTAATTAAGCTTGCCACCATGCAGACGTTGGTACTTGTACAGGTCATACTAATGGTATTTATCTTGATAAAGTATAGCTCATTTGAAGGGCTGTTTATATATAAATATGAAAAATATTGTTTTTTTTTAACATTTCGCAATATTCCTAAAATTTGCTCAACAATTCTTTGAAAGAAAAAAAAATCTGATGTGGTCTTTCATGGGAAAAGGGTTGACACATTTCTTTAAGGGACATTATAGTGAAAAATGTTTTGTAATCCATTTGAAAGAACATTTAAATCAAATGTGGAAATAAAAGCTTTAAAAATGTAAAAATTAAATTAATACAGCAGTATCGGTTGCGCTAATTCTCATTGGTTAACTTAAACATCCTGCTAAGCCTTATTGGATAATAGGTACTATTAGGGGCGTATTAAGGCCTAGGCCAACAAGGCCCTTGCTTAGGGCGGCAAATTTGGGGGGGCTGCACTTTTAGTCCATTGCCCCGGCCACTGCACTAGTGTAGCATACTGTGTACATTAAAAATATAAAATTGACTTGGTCCGGCTTGCCGCCAACGTCACGTGATGTCCACCAATAGCGGCCCTCCTGCAGTCTGCACACGTGATCTCCAAGGCCAGAGGCGGCTCTCAAGTTTGGCATTAGTAAAGCAGGATTTTGAGTGCCTAGGGCAGCACAAAACCTAAATACGCCACTGGGTACTATGCAAGTCCAAAGTTTGACAAATACTTTTAAATGTTGCATTTTCATAAAGATGATAGATAATTTCTGAGTAGAACGTCCCTTTAAGAATATGCTTGTATAATTTGCACTAAATTAAACTATTTCCTTATGTTTTTAGGGGACTCTACCTTGCTTCCATATTTTCTAAGGATGACAACATCTTAGTAACTCATGAAGATCAAATACCAGTAGTGGAGATCGATGATTCCTACTCCTGTCTTCTCATGCAGGATTTTCTATGGTTCACTAAGGTAAATAGGGTAAATTCTGCATTTAATTACTCCTAACGAGTTGCACACACTTCAGGGAGGTTCATGTTAAACAGCTCATTGAACACAAACTGAGGAAGAGCGGCTTTATTCTCTAGGTATTTGATACAGATTAAAAGCATTTCACTCTGCAGGAATTACAGTGAACATCATTTGTAAACTGTTAGAATAATGTCAAGCTGTTAACAGTCATATGTTTAGTACTATCAGGGCCACATTAGAGGGCCCGATCACATATGCAGCATCGGCCACAAAAGCCGGCATAGCCTCTTTTTATTCAAATCTAGCGATCACATATACGGCGCCACATACAAGTGAGGCGCATATATTTCACTCGTCGCCCGCTGTTTTTACTTCCATAAACTAACATAGAACCAGTGTCGCCAGTAGGTATCACATAATCAGCGCAAGGACTAACTTTCCGAGAATGGAGAAATTTTACTCCATATTCACCTTGCCACACATAGGCAGACACAGCAAACCTTGCGCTGAATATGAAAGTATCATAACTCCCTAGAAGCCTTAACAAACACCTAACACATGCGCAATATCCACACCTAATCCGCCATCCGCCCGCCGCATTAAGTAATAAAATGTGTTAACCTCTAAACTGCCAACCCCCACAACACAATCTACCTATTAAAACTATTAACCCCTACTCCGCCAACCCCCAATTTGAAAAATACCTAATAAAGTTATTAACCCCTAATTCGTCAACCACAAACAATGCAAAGTATTAAATTACACTATTAACCCCTTATCCGCCAACCCCCCACAACGCAAAGTATTATTCGAATAGCTAAGCCCCCTAACCTAACACCCCCTAAGTTAACCCCAATTAAAATACACTTATCTAAAATAAATACTAACTACATTAAAAAACAACTAACATTACCCAAAATAAAAATCCTAACTTTACATTAAAATAAAAAATCCTAAAATTACAAAAAAATAAAAAATCCTAATATTACATTAAAAAAACAACCTAAGATTACATTAAAATAAAAAAGGTAAGATTATGAAATTTTTTTTAAAAAAAGCTAAGATTACAGAAAAAAAACTACATTATCCAAAATAAAAAATGTTATTCCTAACCTAATTCCCTCTTAAAAACAAAAAAGCCACCTCAAAATAAACAAAAAGCAGAGGCTAACAATAAACTACCAATAACCCTTAAAAGGGCCTTTTGTAGGGCATTGCCCTAAGTTTAACAGCTTTTTAATAAAAAACTACAAATTTCACCCTAAAATTACAACCCCCCAAAATAAAAAGACCTAACTAAAAAAAAAAAATGAATCTACCCATTGCCCCTGTATGGGCATTGCCCTTAAAAGGGCAATCAGCTCTTTTACTGCCCATAAAAAAAAAAACTAATCTAAAAAAAACACAAAAAAAAACCTAACACTAACCCCAAAATAGGTACTCACCATTGATGAAGTCTTGACATCCATCTTCTTCCAGGTGGCAAAGGTCTTCTTCCAGGCGGCGAATGTCTTCTTCCAGCGCGGCACCATCTTCCATCTTCATCCCGGTGGTGCGGAGGCAGTGCGGTCATCCGACATGGAGGTCCTCTTCATGTGATCATCCGCTGCACACTGAAGATTGAATGCAAGGTACCTCTTTTATATTGGAGTAAAATCAGCTGCTTACATTCTATTGGCTGATTTGAACATCCAAAAGGAAAATTTCAGCCAATAGGAATGCAAGGTACCCCGATATAAAAGGGGTCCCTTGAATCCAATCTTCAGTGTGCGGCGGACGATCGCATGAAGGGGACCTCCACATCAGATGAGCGCTCCGCCTTCGTGCCACCGGGATGAAGATAGAAGATGGTGCCGCGCTGGAAGAAGACCTTCGCTGCCTGGAAGAAGATGGATTCCGGACTTCATCAATGGTGAGTACCTTTTTCGTGGTTAGTGTTTTTCGGGGGGGGGGGGGGGGTTGGGTTGTTTTTGTTTTTTTAGATTAGGGTTTGTTTTTTCCTCATGGGCATAAAAAGAGCTGATAATGCCCATACAAATGCTCCTTTGGGGCAATGGGTAGATTATTTTAGTTAGGCTTTTTTATTTTGGGGGGGTTGGATGTTATACTGTTAGGGGGTACTTTGAATTTTTTTTTCCTGAAAGGGCTGTTATCTTTAGGGCATATTCAGCTAGATTACGAGTTTTGCATAATGACTCAAAAAGCATCGTTATGGCCGATAACGATGCTTTTTCCCTACCGCTGCTATTACAAGTCTAGTCAGAATAGCTGTACCGCACACCTTTTTGGCCGTCACTCAACGTCAGTACCGAGCTTTAAGAAAAGTCCTTTTTCAATGGGACTTCCATAGCGCCGGTATTACAAGTTTTGCCGTGAGGCCAAAAAGTGAGCGGTACAGCCTAAAATGACAAGATCTGTACCGCCATCTAAAGTCAGTAGTTATGAGTTTTACGCTACAAAGCTGTACCATAAAACTCATAACTAAACTGTTAAAAAGTACACTAACACCCATAAACTACCTATTAACCCCTAAACCGAGGCCCTCCTGCATCGCAAACACTATAATAAAGTTATTAACCCCTAATCTGCCGCTCCGGACATTGCCGCCATTTAAAAAATCAGCCAATAGGTTTTTTATCACCTTTAATTCCTATTGGCTGATAGAATTTTTCAGCCAATAGGAATTCAAGGGATGCCATCTTTGTTGACGTCCCTTAAAGGGAACCTTCAGTGTACGGCTGAGACTGTATGAAGAGGATGCTCTGCGCCGGATGTCTTGAAGATAGACCCGCTCCGCGCCGGATGGATGAAGATAGAAGATGCCGTCTGGATGAAGACTTCTGCCCGCTTCGATGAGGACTTCTGCCCGCTTGGATGAGGACTTCGCCGACTAGATGAGGATGGATGTCTGGTCTTCCAAAACTGTAAGTGGATCGTTGCGGGTTAGTGATAGGTTTTTTTTTAAGGGTTTTTTGGGTGGGTTTTATTTTTAGATTAGGGTTTGGGCAATGTAAAAGAGCTAAATGCCCTTTTAAGGGCAATGCCCATCCAAATGCCCTTTTCAGGGCAATGGTTAGCTTAGGTTTATTTAGATATGTTTTTATTTGGGGGGTTTTGTTGTGTGGGTGGTGGGTTTTACTGTTGGGGGGTTGTTTGTATTTTTTTTTTACAGGTAAAAGAGCTGATTTCCTTGTGGCAATGCCCCGCAAAAGGCCCTTTTAAGGGCTATTGGCTTTTTAGTGTAGGCTAGAGGTTAGTAATTTGTTTTTATTTTTGATAATTTCTTTTTTTATTTTGTGTAATTTAGTGTTTATTTTTTTGGAATTTAGAAAATTGTATTTTATTAATTTAATTTATTTAATTTTTTTGTAATGTTAGGTGTTAGTGTAACTCAGGTTAGGTTTATTTTACAGGAACATTTGTATTTATTTTAACTAGGTAGTTAGTAAATAGTTAATAACTATTTACTAACTAGTCTACCTAATTAAAATAAATACAAACTTACCTGTGAAATAAAAATAACACCTAAGCTAACTACAATGTAACTATTAGTTATATTGTAGCTAGCTTAGCGTTCATTTTACAGGTAAGTATTTATTTTTAAATAGGAATTATTTAGTTATTAAAAGTAAGTTTTATTTAGAATTATTTTAATTATGTTAAAGTTAGGGGGTGTTAGGGTTACGTTAGGGTTAGACTTAGGGTTACGTTAGGGGTTAATATATTTATTTAGTGTTAATGATGTGGGAGGCCAGAGGTTTAGGGGTTAATAACTTTAGTATAGTGGCGGCGGCGACATTGGGGGCGGCAGATTAGGGGTTAATAAGTGTAGGTAGGTGGCAGCGACATTGGGAGCGGCAGATTAGGGGTTAATAAATTTATGTAGGTGGCAGCGACATTGGGGGCGGCAGATTAGTGGTTGATAAATATAATGTAGGTGGCGGTGATGTTAGGGGCGGCAGATTAGGGGTGTTTATACTCGGGTTTATGTTAGGTTGTTAGGTTTAAACATACTTTTTTTTCCCCATAGACATCAATGGGGCTGCGTTACGGAGCTTTTCATTCCGCGATTGCAGGTGTTAGGCTTTTTTTTAGCCGGATCTCCCCATTGATGTCTATGGGGAAACTGTGCATGAGCACGTCAAAACACTGCTTGTATTTGGGTGAAGCATGGAGCTCAACGCAACCATATCGCCCGCACAAGCCGTTTTTTTGCAAACCTGTAATAGCAGCGATATGAAAGGTGTGTGGTGAAAATAACGTACAAGTAATTAGCAAGCCAGCCATAACGCAAAACTCATAATCTGGTTGATTGTTTATCGTTAGATTAGGGTTTTTTATTTTGGGGCGGCTTTTTTGTTTTTAAGGGGGTATTAGATTATGAATAACTTTTTTTATTTTGGGATAATTTAGTTTGTTATTTTCTGTAATCTTAGCTTTTTTTATTTTTGTAATCTTAGGGTTTTTTATTTTATTGTAATGTTAGAATTTTTTTATTTTAATGTAAAGTTATGATTATTTTTTTTGGATAATGTTAGTTTTTTTTTAAGTAATTTAATTTTTTTATTTTTGGTAATTTTTAATTAATTCTTAAGGTGGCTATTATTTTGTTATTTTGTGTTAGTGTATTTTAATTGGGGTTAATTTAAGGGGTGTTAGGTGAAGGGGCTTAGTTATTAGATTAATACTTTGCGTTGTGGGGGGGTTGGTTGTTTAGAGGTTAATAGTGTAAATATGTGCTTTGCGTTGTGGGGGGTTGGCAGATTAGGGGTTAATAGTGTAATTATATAATTTGTGTTTTGGGGGGTTGGCAGATTAGGTGTTAATATTGTAATTGTGTAGATTGCGATGTGGTGGGTATGGTGGATTAGGGGTTAATAACTTTTAATTGTAGTTGTGATGTGGGGGGGGATGGCAGATATAGGGGTTTTGACGTGTCAGGTTAATTTATTTTAGATGGGTTAGATTTTTACGGCGATTTCAACTTTTATTTTTTAAAACGGATGCGCCGGCAGATCATATACTGCCGCGACGCCAGATATGTGTATTTCCGAACATTTTTGAACGTCGCAGGTTTGTTCGACTTACAGCATTGTATCATCTGCCGGCACCATTTATGTGATTCACCCAATGTGAACTTACGGGCGACGGGGGTTTTAAGCAGTTGGGCTGAAACCTACACTGCATATGTAATCTTGCCCCATATGTTTATTTTCTTTTGTGACTCAGACAGAGCGTACAATTAAATAAATAAGTTTCTAATTTACTTCTATTATTTAATTTGCCTCTTTCTCATTGTATTTTTTGCTGAAGAGATATCTAGGTAGGTAAGGGGCATATTTCTGGAGCACTACATTGCAGGAAAAAGTGCTGCCGTATAATGCTGCAGATATGTGCGCTCTCCTGAGCATATTTTCATGCTTTTCAGCAAAGGATACCAAGGGAACAAAGAAGATTTCATAATAGAAGTAAAATGGAACGTTTTTTAAAATTGCATGCTCCATCTGAATCATGAAAGAAAAATGTTTGCTTTCATGTCCCTTTAATTGAAGGGACAGGGTACTATACATTTGGTTTCCCCTTAATTTGTTTTCAATGGTTTGTTATACCAGCTGCAGAGAATAAAATGTATGGTAAATTAGTCCTTTGGGTTAATTTTTGTATATGAAATAGATGTTTTTGCTAACTGAAACCACAACCCATTTAAGTGGGCTAAGTGTACATTAAGAGACAACCTTATTATCTTGTCTTTCTTTTTATACACAAAACCTCCTCTTTTCACTTTCTCTACATATAAATCCTAGTACTTAAGAGAACAATTGAATATTAAAATTTTAGTACATATCTCTCCCACCCCACTGGGAGGTTAATTAAAACTGGTACCTTGTTTGCATAGCTTTTCTGTAGAGAATACTACATTATTCATAGTTTCAATACAGGTGGTGATTTTAACAGGCAGCTATTTCAAATAACAAAAAAGGTAAAGGTGATATTTGTAAACAATTTAATATACTCCACTAGGTAAAAAGGATCACGGGAAACACATTAAAGCGGAAAAACTTATAGTACGCTTTCCCTTTAACAGAGGGGCAACTCAAATGATAACATAGCAAAAGAGAGAGATAAATGCCTCCTAACACTAACATGTTTATGTGTTTGTGGATTTGACCTATGTGTTTAACCCCTGCAAAGCTGTTAACACATAGGTTAAATCCTGGTCAGGAACCACAAGCCCTGTAAGGCATGTGAACAAATCAGGAACATCAATTGCACTTAGTTTCCTATAAAGATAGCAAGAGAACAAAGAAAAATTGATAATAGGAGTAAATTAGAAAGTTGCTTAAAATTGCATGCTCTATCCGAATCACAAAAGAAAAAAAAATGAGTTCAGTGTCCCTTTAATGTATATTAAATAGGTTGTGATTCATTTCTGTGTCTTTTAAATAAAGCATCATATGCAGACTTCATTTGGGCTTTATGCGACAGTATCCTGTTCAAAAGAGCGATCACTTTGTTACATACCTAGAACCTCTCAGTATGAACACGTTTACCTTTTTATATTCTGTTTTATTTGGAGTCTAATCAGACAATGCCCAAATATGTCCACAGCTGCAATCTACTTTTTTGAGGTTATTCTATGTGATGTGTATTTATTTAAAGTTCCGGGGTTATAAATTATAAAAACATTCTATCAACACACAAAATGTCATCAATTCCGAACCCTATCTTCCTCTTTACAATTACCAAAATATTGTGGTACTATTTTGTCTATTTCATATGTTTGAGTGCATTTCAGTTTTGAAAAGAAGCTTTTTCTGCAGTATACTTACTGTATATTATTAAATTGCTTCTAGTAAAAGCTATCACTGTTCCCAGGACCCTGTAATTACGCCCTGTGCACCCTCAGTTCCTGCACACGGTACCAGCGATAGCGTTTATCATGTCAGTAATTTATTATGTTGTCCCTTCTGAGCTTTCCCTAATATCTACTCTAAGAAGAATTAACCAGTGTTTTTTTATAAAAATAATTAAATACACAAATAAAGAAATACTTATTTTTAACAATAGAAGGACCAGCATACCTAACACATGTTTTATCTGTTATATTTCAGGTATCGTGTATGTGGGATGACATCCTGTGGCTTCGGCAGTGTGTGACAGTGTCGCAGTCCTCATGCTCTTGTATTCTGCAAACCCGTTTCAAGATGCTTTTAGCTGTATCCCAAATGCAGGTAAGAAATTGAAACATACCTATACATAGTTCAACATTAGTACATATGTATGTTATGTTCTATCAGATCTTCTATGCGCCCTAATCCAAATACTTCATCATACTTCAAATCATTTCATCATTTTAGCCTATTCAGAAGGGTATTCATTCCGATTTATTGCATTGAAAAGAAACCTCTTTTTTTGGGATCAGAAAAGGTTTGGATTTTGGAATACAGATAGCCCTCAGTTTACGCTGGGGTTAGGTTCCAGAAGGAATGGTTGTAAATTGAAACCGTTGTAAATTGAAACCCAGTTTATAATGTAAGTCAATGGGAAGTGAATGAGTTAGGTTTCAGGCCCCTCTCAAAATTGGCATAAGTAACACATTATTTTTAAAGCTTTGAAATGAAGACTTTAAATGCCAAAACATCATTATAAACCTAATAAAATAATCACACAACACAGACTTTACTTGCATTTTTCTGCAAACAGTTCTTTCTATGCATTCCAATCTGGACTGATTTATAGACAGGAAGACCTTGTTCCTTTGCAAGCTGCTCGATAGCTCAGGTCTGTTTAAACTGATTAATTTCAGCTTGCTTGGCTTGCATATCTTTGCTGCAACACAAGCGGACAGCTCTACCTACTGGCTATTTTAATCAATGCACTGCTTCTCAATGCTTTTCAATAGCAGTCACATGACTGAAAAAAAGGTTGTTATTCTGAAACGGTGCAAATTGAACCGTTGTAAACCGAGGGCCATCTGTATATGCATCTTTAAAATGGGACAGTTTGGAGTGGGGACGAGACCAAGTTTAAACAACAATATCTTTTGTCAGCTTTTATTCCGTCTTGAAACACATTTACATCCCTTAGACACCCAAGGGTGCAAATCTTCATCATCCAAGAGGATAGGTAAACATCTCTTAAAGGGACAGTCTACACTAGAATTTTTATTTTAAAAGATAGATAATCCCTTTATTACCCATTCCCCAGTTTTGCATAACTAACACCATTATACTAATATACTTTTTATCTCTGTGATTACCTTGTATCTAAGCCTTTGTAGACTGCCCCATTATTTCAGTTATTTTGACAGACTTGCATTTTAACCAATCAGTGCCCTCTTATTTGTAACTCCACAGGCATGGTCAAAATATTATCTGTATGGCACACATGAACTTACGCCCTCTAACTTTGAAAAACTGCCAAATGCATTGAAATATAGGGCAGCTTCAAGGGCTTAAAAATTAGCATATGAGCCTACCTAGGTTTAGCTTTCAACAAAGAATACAAGCGAGCCAAGCAAATTTGATGATAAAAGTGAATTGGAAAATTGTTTAAAATGGCATTCCCTATCTGAATCATGAAAGTTTAATTTTGACTAGACTGTTACTTTAACTATTTTAGAAATTTCATCAAACTGATTACTGTAATCCATAACAAACACTGGGATATCTTTGAACCCAAATGTTTTCTTTCGTGATTCAAATAGAGCATGAAATTTTAAGCAACTTTCTAATTTACTCCTATTATCAAATTTTTTTCATTCTCTTGGTATCTTTATTTGAAATGCAAGAATGTAAGTTTAGATGCCGGCCCATTTTTGGTGAACAACCTGGGTTGTCTTTGCTGATTGGTGGATAAATTCATCAACCAATAAAAAACTGCTGTCCAGAGTGTTGAACCAAAAAAAAGCTTAGATGCCTTCTTTTTCAAATAAAGATAGCAAGAGAGAAAAGAAAATTTGATAATAGGAGTAAATTAGAAAGTTGCTTAAAATTGCATACTCTATCTGAATCAGGAAAGATAAAATTTGGGTTCAGTGTCGCTTTAAGTTGTCATTCATATATTCCTGGAAATTGTAACATGTAACTTTAAGTGTATCAAAGCTCGATTTTTCACACATGGTTTGGGATGTATATATAGTAGAGGTTTTATGGAGCTTACCACAATCCTTGATATCCTTTGAGGATGTGTATCCAGATGTCTCCAGATACAAGCTCCAAGAGGTTGCAACACCAGACCAAAGTAGCAGCAGCCATTAAAGCGACAATGACAGCTGGGTGACATATAAATCTCGCCAGCTAAAAGTATGCCTATGGAAACCTTTAAACTTCCTATCCATTGGGGCCTTAAAAGATGTACTATCTTCTAAAGGAATGATGGTCAGGCACAGGGAAAGCAGAGGGCTGCTTAGGAGCCGACTTAAAGAATATATCCTCTTAGAAGCTGGCTTGTCAGGAGTGGGAGAATAGTCCACCTCCAAAGAACGTCCGATAACAAGGCATGTATTTCCTCTAGCCTGATATTAAAGGACACATAATGCCCCACAGCACCCCCCACAGTCTAGGCCTTCTCTTTAGTTCTGTCCTATGTTTAAGATCTTTGGCGATAATTAAAGTATGTGAATAACCACATTAACCAGTCAAAAGAATGAGTTGGCTTGATTTTGACTTTGAGCATGCATATCTTAAAATCTGATTGATTAATCACATTATCCAATAAGAATTACCACCATTTATCTTGTACATAGAATGCACCCTGTTGAGGGAATCATGAGCTGCTGATTGGGTAACTGGTAGTTTTCGCTCAGGACCAGCGGTGCTCTGCAGCACCTGAGTTATACTTTTTAATTTGTGTTTAACCCCTATGCGACTATTAAACACATGGCATTGCAAGGTCACTAATATTACAATTATAAGTTCTAAAGAATTAGAGCATGTCTAATAACTCTTTAATCAGTATTTACTAACCCACTAAAATCCCCACAAAATTCTGGGATACACTAAACTGAAAACAAGGTGTTCATTGTTACACAATTATTATTGCAATGCTGTTATTATTTAAATAGCTCCAACATATTAAAAAGTACGACAGTGGAAATACATGAGCTGGAAGACAAAATATGTATAAATATAACTTTAGCTTGTAGTCTGTCTCATGGTTAGTGCTATGTCTATCCTCATTCTTCTCTTGGGGTATTACGATTTCTGCACATTTGTTAAATGTCAGCTTAGTCTCTATCTCTAAATGAAGTGGTATCTCACGGTATGAGCCTGGAACAGCATCTTAGTGTACAGATACAACTCAGTATGTTTGAGGATTACAGATTGTATCTAGAAGGGCTGAACTGTTCAGTGCTGTATTGCTGTTAGCCCATGACCTTCCGTGATGACGTTAACATAGGGTCTCTATTTCACAAGTGGGAGGAAGATCTCAATCACTGAATGAGTCAGTGGCTGTACCCACACAGGTGAGGGTGACATTGGATAGAGGCTCTGCTAACTAATCTGAATGAATGCTATTAAAAACTATTCCAGGTTTAAAGGGCAGTGAAAATAAGCCTTAAAGGGACAGTCTACACTAAAATTGTTATTGTTTAACGCCTTTACTCCCTATTCCCCAGCTTTGCACAACCAACATTGTTAGATTAATATACTTTATAACATTTAATCAAGCCTCTACATTTCTGCCTGTTTCTAAGCCACTACAGACAGCCTCTTATCACCTGCTTTTTATTTGCTTTTTACAACAGATAACATTGTGTTTCCGCCCGGGAAGTTATTTAAGAGTTAGCACAACACAGTACTAAATGCAAGTCAATAGATAATAAATAAATAGTCATGTGATCAGGGGGCTGTCAGAAGATGCTTAGATACAAGGTAATCACAGAGGTAAAAAGTATATTAATATAACTGTGTTGGTTATGCAAAACTGGGGAATGGGTAATAAAGGGATTATCTATCTTTTTAAACAACAAAAATTATTTTGCAGACTGTCCCTTTATCTTTAAATACATCATCTTTGTTGCTAAAATGAAATGCATTTTAGTAAAAATAAAACACTTTGCATGGCTTAATTGTGAAGAGGCGCCAAACACTCAATGCAAATTTCTATTTTTAATTTAAAAAAAAATGTAATGCCAAGTCCCATGTCGCATGTAATCTCATTAAGTAGGCAATAAACTATGCATATTAAAGTGATATGAAACCCAAATGTTTTCTTTCATGATTCAGGTAGAGCATGCAATTTTTACTCCTATTATCAATTTTTCTTTGTTCTCTTGGTATCTTTATTTGAAAAAGCAGGAATGTAAGCATAGGAGCCGGCCCATTTTTGGTTCAGACCCTGGGTAGCACTTGCTAATTGGTAGCTACATTTAGAATTGCATGCTCTATCTGAATCCTGAGAAAAATGGGGTTCATATCCCTTTAAGCAAAGCAGTACACTATTGACATACATGGGGGCCGATTTATCAAGGGCTGAATGGCCCATGATGCCCCTGTTTCTGCGCAAGCCTTCAGGTTAGCCACAAACAGCAGTTACGGAGCATTGGTCTTAAGACCACTGCTCCTTAACTGGTCCGTCGCCTCTGAGCGGGGGACAGCAATCAACCCAATCCGATACAATCGGGTTGATTGACACCCCCTGCTAGCGGCCGATTGGCCGCGAATCTTCAGGGGCGGTATTGCACAAGCAGTTCACAGAACTGCTTGTGCAATGTTAAATGCAGACAGCGTATGCTGTCAGCATTCAGCGATGTCTGTGGGACATGATACGCTACAGCGTATCATGTCGGACAGACATTGATAAATCGGCCTCATGGTGTGTAGTGGATATGGAGTAAAATTCCATGTAAGGTATTGTTTAGCACCTTGTTGAGACCTGTTTACATACAAGGCTGGTCACATCTCTCCTGAAGCCTTCTTTTAAGTCAACTGAATGCCTTATTGCCCGGCGCCCGCCCCATTGAAAGTACCAGATTGGGCTCCCATATAGGCAACAATGATAGTACTTAAAGGGACACTCAATCAAAATTAAACTTTCGTTATTCAGATAGAACATGCTATTTTAAACAACTTTCCAATTTACTTCAATTAACAAAATGTGCAGTCTTTTTATATTTAAACTTTTTTGAGTCACCAGCTCCTACTGAGCATGTGCAAGAATAAGTGTGTATGCATTTGTAAATGGCTGATGGCTATCACATGGTACGTGTATGCATTTGTGATTGGCTGATGGCTGTCACATGGTACAGGGGGAGTGGAAGAAGACATAACTTTTAAAATTGTCAGAAAAAAAATCCACTACTCATTTGAAGTTCAGACTAAGGGGGGTAGTTATCAAGCCGTCAACCTCAAATACGCTGGAATTCCGCAGCGTATTTGTGGCGAGGCTGATTCGCCTTAGTTATCAAAGGCTCGAGACCGGCAAAAGTAGAATTTTGTGACGTAAGCTTCGATCCGCCGGACTCAGTCCGACACAGATCGATTCTTACGTCACTCCAGATGTTCCGCACACAAGTGCGGCACATTCTCACTACTTTTGCTAGCTATCAAAAAACTAGCAGGTACGCTCGGCACTTTTCCGGCCCAGCGTACCTGGTTTTCAATCCGCCACCCCTGGAGGCGGCGGATCCCATAGGAATCAATGGGAGTCTGACCATAGCGAAAGTACAAGTTCGCTGCTGACAGACATCCCATTGATTCCTATGGGAGCTGTCTACACCTAACACCCTAACATGTACCCCGAGTCTAAACACCGCTAATCTGACCCCCCCCTACACCGCCGCAACTAAATAAAGTTATTACCCCCTAAACCGCCGCTCCCGGAGCCCACCGCAAGCTACTCTATACATATTAACCCCTAAACCGCCGCTCCCGGAGCCCACCGCAAGCTACTCTATACATATTAACCCCTAAACCGCCGCTCCCGGAGCCCACCGCAACTATAATAAATGTATTAACCCCTAAACCGCCGCTCCCTGAACCCGCCGCAACCTATATTAAATGTATTAACCCCTAATCTGCCCCCCCTACACCGTCGCCACCTATAATAAATGTATTAACCCCCATCCTGCCCCCCACTACGCCGCCGCCACTGTAATAAAATTATTAACCCCTAAACCTAAGTCTAACCCTAACCCTAACGCCCCCTAACTTAAATATTAATTAAATAAATCTAAATAAATTAACTCTTATTAACTAAATGAATCCTATTTAAAACTAAATACTTACCTTTAAAATAAACCCTAATATAGCTACAATATAAATAATAATTATATTCTAGCTATTTTAGGATTTATATTTATTTTACAGGTACCTTTCAATTTATTTTAACCATGTACAATAACTATTAAATAGTTATTAACTATTTAATAGCTACCTAGCTAAAATAAAGAGAAATGTACCTGTGAAATAAATCCTAACCTAAGTTACAATTACACCTAACACTACACTATACTTTAATAAATTATTCCTATTTAAAAATAAATACTTACCTGTAAAATAAACCCTAAGATAGCTACAATGTAATTAATACTTATATCATAGCTATCTTAGGATTTATATTTACTTTACAGGTATCTTTGTATTTATTTTAGCTAGTTAGAATAGTTATTAAATAGTTATTAACTATTTAATAACTACCTAGCTAAAAGAAATACAAAATTACCTGTAAAATAAATCCTAACTTAAGTTACAATTAAACCTAATACTACACTATCATTAAATTAACTAAATAAACTACCTACAAATAACTACAATGAAATACAATTACATAAACTAACTAAAGTACAAAAAATAAAAAAAGCTAAGTTACAAAAAATAAAAAAATAAGTTACAAACATGTTAAAAATATTACAACAATTTTAAGCTACTTACACCTAATCTAAGCCCCCTAATAAAATAACAAACCCCCCCAAAATAAAAAAAATCCCTACCGTATTCTAAATTACATAAATTTCAAAGCGCTTTTACCTTACCAGCCCTTAAAAGGGCCATTTGTGGGGGCATGCCCCAAAAAGTTCAGCTCTTTTGCCTGTAAAAGAAAAATACAACCCCCCCCAACATTAAAACCCAACACCCACATACCCCTAATCTAACCCAAACCCCCCTTACAAAAACCTAACACTAATCCCCTGAAGATCATCCTACCTTGAGTCGTCTTCACTCAGCCGAGCCACCGATGGAACTGAAGAGGACATCCGGAGCGGAAGAAGTTAATCCTCCAAGCGGCGCTGAAGAAATCTTCCATCCGATGAAGTCATCATCCAGGCGGCGCTGAAGAAGTCTTCGATCCGGCCGATGTCATCTTCAAAGAGGCGCTGAAGAGGTCTTCTATCCGGGCGAAGTCATCTTCCAAGCCGGGTCTTGAATCTTCCTTCCGCCGACGCGGAACCACCTTCTTCACCGACGGACTACGACGAATGACGGCTCCTTTAAGGGACGTCATCCAGGATGGCGTCCCCTCAATTCCGATTGGCTGATAGGATTCTATCAGCCAATCGGAATTAAGGTAGGAAAAATCTGATTGGCTGATGGAATCAGCCAATCAGATTGAGCTCGCATTCTATTGGCTGTTCCGATCAGCCAATAGAATGCGAGCTCAATCTGATTGGCTGATTGGATCAGCCAATCGGATTGAACTTGAATCTGATTGGCTGATTCCATCAGCCAATCAGATTTTCCTACCTTAATTCCGATTGGCTGATAGGATTCTATCAGCCAATCGGAATTGAGGGGATGCCATCTTGGATGACGTCCCTTAAAGGAGCCGTCATTCGTCGTAGTCCGTCGGTGAAGAAGGTGGTTCCGCGTCGGCGGAAGGAAGATTCAAGACCCGGCTTGGAACATGACTTCGCCCGGATAGAAGACCTCTTCAGCGCCTCTTTGAAGATGACATCGGCCGGATCGAAGACTTCTTCAGCGCCGCCTGGATGATGACTTCATCGGATGGAAGATTTCTTCAGCGCCGCTTGGAGGATTAACTTCTTCCGCTCCGGATGTCCTCTTCAGTTCCATCGGTGGCTCGGCTGAGTGAAGACGACTCAAGGTAGGATGATCTTCAGGGGATTAGTGTTAGGTTTTTGTAAGGGGGGTTTGGGTTAGATTAGGGGTATGTGGGTGGTGGGTTTTAATGTTGGGGGGGGGGGGTTGTATTTTTCTTTTACAGGCAAAAGAGCTGAACTTTTTGGGGCATGCCCCCACAAATGGCCCTTTTAAGGGCTGGTAAGGTAAAAGAGCTTTGAAATTTATGTAATTTAGAATAGGGTAGGGATTTTATTTATTTTGGGGGGGTTTGTTATTTTATTAGGGGGCTTAGATTAGGTGTAAGTAGCTTAAAATTGTTGTAATATTTTTAACATGTTTGTAACTTATTTTTTTATTTTTTGTAACTTAGCTTTTTTTATTTTTTGTACTTTAGTTAGTTTATGTAATTGTATTTCATTGTAGTTATTTGTAGTTAATTTATTTAGTTAATGTAATGATAGTGTAGTATTAGGTTTAATTGTAACTTAAGTTAGGATTTATTTTACAGGTAATTTTGTATTTCTTTTAGCTAGGTAGTTATTAAATAGTTAATAACTATTTAATAACTATTCTAACTAGCTAAAATAAATACAAAGTTACCTGTAAACTAAATATAAATCCTAAGATAGCTATAATATAATTATTAATTACATTGTAGCTATCTTAGGGTTTATTTTACAGGTAAGTATTTATTTTTAAATAGGAATAATTTATTAAAGTATAGTGTAGTGTTAGGTGTAATTGTAACTTAGGTTAGTTTTTATTTTACAGGTTAATTTCAGTTTATTTTAGCTAGGTAAGCTATTAAATAGTTAATAACTATTTAATAGTTATTGTACATGGTTAAAATAAATTGAAAGGTACCTGTAAAATAAATATAAATCCTAAGATAGCTAGAATATAATTATTATTTATATTGTAGCTATATTAGGGTTTATTTTATAGGTAAGTATTTAGTTTTAAATAGGATTCATTTAGTTAATAAGAGTTAATTTATTTAGATGTATTTAATTAATATTTAAGTTAGGGGGCGTTAGGGTTAGGGTTAGACTTAGGTTTAGGGGTTAATAATTTTATTACAGTGGCGGCGGCGTAGTGGGGGGCAGGATAGGGGTTAATAAATTTATTATAGGTTGCGGCGGGTTCATGGAGCGGCGGTTTAGGGGTTAAACTATTTATTTAGTTGCGGAGAGGTGCGGGATCAGCAGGATAGGGGTTAATAATTTTATAATAGAGGGCGACGGTATAGGGGGGGCAGGATAGGGGTTACTAGGTATACTGTAGGTGGCAGCGGTGTCCGGGAGCGGCGGTTTAGGGGTTAATACATTTATAAGACTTGCGGCGGGGTCTAGGAGCGGCGGTTTAGGGGTTAATACATTTATAAGAGTTGCGGCAGGGTCTAGGAGCGGCGGTTTAGGGGTTAGTAACTTTATTTAGTTGCGGGGGGCTCCGGGGGCGCCGGTATAGGGGGTAGAACAGTGTAGTTTAGTGTGAGTGCTTAGTGACAGGCTAGCAATAAAGCTGGGAAAAAGCCGAAGGGCAGCGAGATCGGATGAGTGATAACTGTCACAGTCCGCTGCTCATCGCCCTGCGGCTTTTTGACAGCTTTATTTGATAACTTAGGCGAACGTATTCAAGGTCTAAGTGCTATTGCATTGTCTTGTTATCTTGCATTTGTTGATTATGCAAATCTACTGTGTTGACTGGTCCTTTAACAATAATCTATCTCAGACATGCCATCAGAATATCTCAGTACTCAAAGGGACTTGGGGCTTGATTCAGATAGCATTTAAATTAAAAAAATAAGGGCTAACGTCTATTATCAAATGTGTCTCTTTATCTTGGTATCCTCTGTATTGAAAAGTGGCTCCTTTTCATGACAGCATACTTAGGTAGTCTCAATAACATGCGCATGCCTTGAGCACTATATATAGAACAGTCTTATAAACATTGTTTTAACAAAAGATACCAAGACAAATTTACTTGTTTGATAAAAGAATATAATGTATATGTTGTAAATGTATTTTTAGGCTTTTTTTGTAGAATTTTTCTGAATTAGACTATGTTTACTCCCTTTAACTTACCTAAAAATAAATACAGGTGAGCCCAAGTGACCTCTACTGACATAAAAATACTATGACACCAGGTCAGCAATGTCATTTGGATGTTCTACACATGGCAATTATATATCATTTTTGTCTCTGGACATATTACCTACCTAGAAATATGGATTATTCCAAAATAATTACTTAGTACATTGCCTGTACATGTATTTTACCATTAAAGGGACATGATACCCAAATGTTGAAGCACATGAAAGTGATGCAGTATAGCTGTAAAAAGCTGACTAGAAAATATCACCTGAACATCTCTATGTAAAAAAGAAAGATATTTTACCTCACAATGTCCTAAGTATTCACACCCCATTGTAAAGGACTTTAAGCAGCAAATCAGTATGTCTGTCCCGGGACCTGCAAGGGAGTGTGCCTCATGCACACTCGTGTTCAGTTATAGGAAGTTTACTATAAAATCTCATACGAGTTAAGTGAAATCTCATGAGATCACAGTAAAAGAGTTCATGAGCTCAGCACTGCTGATGCTGATTGGCTGCTGTTCATTTCTTACTTTTTTTTTTCTTTACCTGCAGCTGGGCAGTAACTGAAAGATAAGGGGTATATTTAACTCTAAGGGGTATATTTAACATAGTGTGAGCGTACATGATACAATGTAGCGTATCATGTCCGCAGCACATTGATAAATGCCGACAGCATGCGCTGTCGGCATTTAACATTGCACCAGCAGTTCTTGTGAACTGCTGGTGCAATGTTGCCCCCTGCAGATTCTCGGCCATTCAGGGGGTGTCAATCAACCTGATCAAATTCGATCTGGTTGATTTCTGTCCGCAGCCTCAGAGCAGGTGGACAAGTTATGGAGCAGGGGTCTTTAGTTATGTTCTTAACATAACTGAAAATTTTCTTTTTTTTTCATAATTAAATATTTCTACATATCTCTGATTGTTTTTTAAATAACTATATATTTATACATATATATATATATAGATACAGTATATAGATGATTATATATAGGTATAGATATATACAGAGATATAAATAGGAATATCTATTGACAAAATACATAGAACATATTCTGCTATGTGCAGAACATTGGAATGTGAAATATTTATAGTAAATACACAGTTAAACACACACACACATATATATATATATATATATATATATATATATATATATTCAAATACATATTTAGCAATGTATCTGTATGTATCTCTATGTTAAAGTACTTTGGCGGCTTTTTTTTTTTCTAGCACCCCAGATCTCATATCTTTGAGCCCTTATCATTTTTTTTGTATAATATTTTTTTAACATCATTTTTATTAGACAGTGTTATTATGAGTGTAACTGTACATTTTTATTGTACTTTTTAGTTTTGCAAAACAGTTAACCACAGCTCTGTGATCGAAGTAAAAATTGTTGCGTAAAAAGCGCAATTTCGCTCAACTTGTAATATAAGCACAATTAAAAAATGGATCGCGAAAACACGATATCGCTTGCGCAAAAACATTTGCGCCTCACTTGTAATCTAGCCCAAAGTGTTTTAGGGATGACAGTCCCCCAGTATAGCTTATGTGGGTAACGGGATGTTTATATAATTGTTGCGAAGAGTTTTCATTAATATGAATATGATGGAATACTCATTTACTGAACAGGTAGCATTACTACCTTACCTACCATTAAACTAAGTGTGCATGTGTCTATGTGACTGTATTTAACCATAATCATTAGAGGTCAGAAAGTGTTTTGCCTTCTTTTTCCCTATTAGGGTCTCCTAGGAATCCAAGACCTGGGACAGGTATTCTTTGAACCTATTAAAGACAAACAGGGAAACATCCTCATAGTGACCCTGAAGGAGTTGAAATTGAACCAGCCCCTGGAGAACGTACGCTGGATGTCGGTGTTCAAACTGCAGACTCACAGGAAGTCTGTCTCATCACCGGATGAACCTAGTGCTCTGGACGTCCTGCTGATGACACTGCATGTGAGTTGACCTTTCTCGGCTTACAGTAGTTCTGAGGAAGGAAATGGACGAGGTGTGTGTTATGTTCAGGAATGTGTACCCAGCACTAGAGCTCCGATGTTACTTGTCACTGTAAATCTTGTAGACATATGAAATACGCTCTAACGGTGCTGTCATCATAATCTACTTTATGAATCAAATAAGTATGGATTATTCGGATCAGTCTAAGACTGTTAAAAATCCATTTTTCTCTTCATTTTAACGATGGTTTGATATTTCCTTTACAAGAACATTTGAAGGTGAGGAATGAACAATTTTTAAATATTTTGAAAAACAAACAACATTTAGCTCATCTTGTTATCATACCCATATACTCAATTTCATCTTTAAAGTGACAAGTGGGACTAATAATTTTTATTACATGGCTATAAGCAGAAATGCAAAAAATAACTACTGTATAGTTTACCAGAAAGGGACAAAATTAAGAAGCTAACCCATTCAATATTGGGTAAAACATAGGCAAAAACTTATAGGGAAATTCAAAATTAAACATTCATGGTTTAGAGTGTACAATTTTAAATCATTTTCCAATTTACTCCTGATATTAAATTTGTTTAATTCTCTTGGTATCCTTTTTTAAAAAGTAAATCAAGGTAACACCACAGGACCTCAGTAGTGTGCACCTGACTTTAGCATTCTATGCCAGTAGTGTTTGCAGCAATGGTGCACACTGTCACAAAAATTGTTTCCAAAGAGTGCTCCTGTGAGCCTACCTTGGTTTGCTCTTCAAAAAAGGGTATACGTATACTAGTCTGTGATTGGCTGATGTCTGTCACATGATACAGGGGGCCGGAAAACGGGAGAGAAAATAAATTTGCCAGGAAAAAAAAAAATCTACTGCTTATTTGAAATTCAGAGTAGGTGTTATTGCCTTGTCTTTTTATTATTCACCTGTTAATTATGCAATTCTACTACATTGAGTGGTTCTTTAAAACTGTACGTTCTATCTGAATCAGGAAAGTTTAATTTTAACTTTACTGTCCCTTTAATTAATTACTTGTCTGCTGGAATTTCTTACTAGTCCATGACTAATGGAAATTTCCAAGCCCCTGTATGTGTTATATTGCTTTAAACTTATACATACGTGTAATATTTTTTTTCTTGTATCAATTTTCGTGTGCGACTCGCAAGGACACAGAAACAAAATCTACTTATTTTAAAATAACAAATGTCATGTTTTAATATAATCATTTGATGACATTACATCCTGCCATTGGTTGCTAGAACAAACCTTATTCTTGTCCCCTGTTTTAAAACAATTTGAATTTGAAGCTACTGGACAGATTTTCTATATACAGTATCTCACAAAAGTGAGTACACCCCTCACATTTTTGTAAATATTTTATTATATCTTTTCATGTGACAACACTGAAGAAATGACACTTTGCTACAATGTAAAGTACTGAGTGTATATCCTGTATAACAGTGTAAATTTGCTGTCCCCTCAAAATAACTCAACACACAGCCATTAATGTCTAAACCATTGGCAACAAAAGTGAGTACACCCCTAAGCGGAAATGTCCAAATTGGGCCCAATTAGCCATTGTCCCTCCCCGGTGTCATATGACTCGTTAGTGTTACAAGGTCTCAGGTGTGAATATGGAGCAGGTGTGTTAAATTTGGTGTTATCGCTCTCACACTCTCTCATATTGGTCACTGGAAGTTCAACATGGCACCTCATGGCAAAGAACTCTCTGAGGATCTGAAAAGAAGAATTGTTGCTCTACATAAAGATGGTCTAGGCTTTAAGAAGATTGCCAAGACCCTGAAACTGAGCTGCAGCACGGTGGGCAAGACCATAAAGCGGTTTCACAGGGCAGGTTCCACTCAGAACAGGCCTCGCAATAGTTGACCAAAGAAGTTGAGTGCACGTGCTCAGCGTCATATCCAGAGGTTGTCTTTGGGAAATAGACGTATGAGTGCTGCCAGCATTGTTGCAGAAGTTGAAGGGGTGGGGGGTCAGCCTGTCTATGCTCAGACCATACACCACACACTGCATCAAATTGGTCTGCATGGCTGTCGTCCCAGAACTAAGCCTCTTCTAAAGATGATGCACACGAAAGCCTGCAAACAGTTTGTTGAAGACAAGCAGACAAAGGACATGGATTACTGGAACCATGTCCTGTGGTCCGATGAGACCAAGATAAACTTATTTGGTTCAGATGGTGTCAAGCGTGTGTGGCGGCAATCAGTTAAGGAGTACAAAGACAAGTGTGTCTTGCCTACAGTCAAGCATGGTGGTGGGAGTTTCATGGTCTGGGCCTGCATGAGTGCTGTCGGCACAGGGGAGGTACAGTTCATTGAGGGAACCATGAATGCCAAAATCTACTGTGACATACTGAAGCAGAGCATGATCCCCTCCCTTCGGAAACTGGGCCGCAGGGCAGTATTCCAACAGAAGAAGCTGAGGGTAAAGGTGATGGACTGGCCAAGCATGTCTCCAGACCTAAACCCTATTGAGCATCTGTGGGGCATTCTCAAATGGACGGTGGGAGAGTGCAAGGTCTCTAACATCCACCAGGTCCGTAATGTAACCTGTGAGGCTCTGGTGAACTCTATGCCCAAGAGGGTTAATGCAGTGCTGGAAAATAATGGTGGCCACACTAAATATTGACACTATGGGTCCACTTTGGACATTTTCACTTAGGGGTGTACTCACTTTTGTTGCCAACGGTTTAGACATTAATGGCTGTGTGTTGAGTTATTTTGAGGGGACAGCAAATTTACACTGTTATTCAGGCTGTACACTCACTACTTTACATTGTAGCAAAGTGTCATTTCTTCAGTGTTGTCACATGAAAAGATATAATAAAATATTTACAAAAATGTGAGGGGTGTACTCACTTTTGTGAGATACTGTATGTCATTTGAATTATGAGATATAAATATACTGTAAAGAAATATTTTTTTGTTTTAACAACTTTATATTTTATATACTTTATTTTTTTTCTTAGGAAAAAATAGCTTACCATAGAAGAAGCAGTCAAGCTCTGCCACCTGGTCTTTATTTGGGATATTTAAAACTTTGCAGTGCAGTGGACCAAATCCGAGTGCTGGTCCCTGAACGGTTACCCAACATCCTTTGCCAAGTGAAGATAAGAGCCAACTCAAATGTATCCAGGTGAGGTTTTTTTTGTCCTAAAAAAAATTAACATATTGGAAAATTTCAAACGTTCAACAATGGAAGAAGCAGTACTTCTGTAGGATTTATATATTTTAAAAAACTTTACATGAAGACATGTGATGGGGGACACAAGACGTGGACACCATACCCAATTTGCCTAGAGTGAAATGGTTACACCAGATGGGTGATGGGGGACACAAAATGTGGACACCCTACCCAATTTGCCTAGAGTGAAATGGTTACACCAGATGGGTGATGGGGGACACAAGATGTGGACACCCTACCCAATTTGCCTAGAGTGAAATGGTTACACCAAATGGGTGATGGGGTACACAAGTCGTGGACAAATTACCCAATTTGCCTATAGGGAAATGGTTACACCTCACTGATGAGGCTCACAGAAGTCTGGAGTTGCCAAGTTCCTCATTCAGAGGAGGATTGTCTAGTATTTTTGAGTTGGACTGGCCATTTTAGGTGGGATCAGACTTACTTATATTCTCTGTAAAAGAAAGAGAGAATTGGGCTAAAAGAGCTGTTGTTTGTTCCTGATAGAGCACTTCTCTTTCTGTAAATATGTACATGAAGCTTATGTGCAACAGAGATGGCCAACTGGTGTCCCGAGGGCCTCATGCAACCCTTTGCACTAGTCTTTGTGGCTCCTGGGGAAAAAATTTAAACTTAAAAAACTTAAAAAATCCCTCTGGATGGGAGAACAGCAAATAGAGATAACTCTGCGACCTTTACCTATATCCTCTGTCTCACTGGATACTTTTAGGAAGAATACTGTTATGTTGGTGTTTAATAGTTATAAAATAGTATGCTGCCATTAAAGTGATTGTAAAGTTAAGATATACGCACAACAATATGTGTAAGAAAAGACTAAATGAAGGGCACTTTCATTGATTAAAATCATTGTAAACGCTAAAATATATAAATAATCACCCTTTCATTTTCTTATACATTCTGCAGTTCCTACCCCCACAAAACCAAAATATTTTTCTGTGTAAAATGATGAATCACGCTGTAGCCAATCGTAACACGCCCCCATAGGTTCCAATGGGAGCCTCGTTTTAATGCAGGCAGCCATGGCAAACCACCTAGCGCAGGGGGCAAATCGCATAGCCCTGGGCAGCAATAAATAAATATATATGTATATGCTTATTTGAATTGGCAAGTGGAAATTTAATGGTGGCAAGTGAAAGTTAGTGAATGTTGGGTCTGAAGTCTGGTAGCAGGTTGTAAGTAGCGAAGTTGGCACATTATATTTGCAGAATGTACATTCCTATTGCAGCACTGAAAAACACACATTTTGTGCTATGTGCTACAACTATTATCTAAAGGGATATTATATAGCCATAAAAGTGCATGGAAAAAATCTCTGAGAGGGTAAACTGGGCAGAGAGAGAGAGATTGCAGAGGAAAAGTGAAAGTGGAGAAGAAGGTAGAGTTAAAGTGATGGTAAACTCGTTTACTTATCAATTTCATATTTACACTGCTATAGGTATGTATGATCAAACCGCATTGTTATTTGTTTAATTTAGTAATTAATTTCTAAACAATTTTCCTAATCTTTTGTAAGCTGTTTGCTCCGCATCTCCCCGCCTCGCTCCGCCCCTCTTACATGCCCGTAACCACACTCTGTCCTTAGTCCTCTCTCCACCCTCTCCTTACGTCACCCTCATTGCTCGTTCATGATATTCTAATTGTTGACGCATGCGCATTCGTTTGCATGACGTCTAGGAAGTAAACATTGACTCGTGACATTCAATGTTTACTTTTCTAAGTGTGAACGATCATTTGGTGTCTAGCGGGTGTGCGAGCAATCCTTACAAAGGTTATTATTTTGCCAATTAATATTTTTGTTTCTCAAAGATAGTATTTTTATAAGATCAATTACTTTTTATTCTCAAATTATGATCGATTATCTACATAAAAGTATTCCAAATCGTTTATTCAAAACCTACTACCTATGTACATACATTTTTTTATTTAATAAACATTTCTATCAATCTGTAAATACAATGTTCAAATATGTCTCAGTTAGATATCTTATTATAATTATGTTTCTATGTAATCTAATTCTTCCTTCAAATTCTATTGACAAATTAGGTCTGACATTTCAATTTATATATCTCTCTCTATATATATATGACTGTATTACTGTATGTAGCATTATTTAATTTATTATGGTATAAAATAATAACAATATTACAAAATGTTTCACAATGGCTTAAAATATGCAAAGAGGGGGTGAAGAAGTGGGTGTGGTTAGGGTGGGATTAGAAGTGGCAAGTAACATTTTCTTCATAAATGGAAAGAGTCCACAGCTGCATTCATTACTTTTGGGAATTCAGAACCTGGCCACCAGGAGGAGGCAAAGACACCCCAGCCAAAGGCTTAAATACCTCCCCCACTTCCCTCATCCCCCAGTCATTCTTTGCCTTTTGTCCCAGATTCCCTTTTGAGGGGATAGTTTGTCTTCCTTATGAACTGGGGTTTCCTCTCTCTGGAGGGTCATTGTCCTGCCCTGTGTGTAGGAGGTTGGATCAGGTGGCTTATTTCTGTAAGGGGCAGCATCTGTTGTAAATTGATCTCTCTACGTAGAGACTGTGACAGGTCTTCCTACGGATCTATTGCACTTTTCTCTGTTCCAGGTCCTAGGGGTTCTCCTTGGCAGTGCCTTATTTTGGAGGAGCGAATTGGGTTGGCACCCGAGCTCTGTTGGAGTGGGTGAGTCCCCCCTTTTTTCTTCCATTCCTTGGGGGCTTGTGGTTGGGGTATTTTTTTCACCCTGTCTATCAGACATGTCTGTCGCTTGACCTGGTCTGGTGTTGGAGCAGGATCCAAGATCTGTTGCTCTGCTATTTTGTCCTCAGAGCATTCGAGGTACGGTAAGCTTCTTTGAGGTTTCTCCTTTCTCCACATTCAAGATTTGTGGGACGGACTGGCGGCTCTTAGATAGCCTGCAACGTTATCCGCTGGTTAGTGGATACTTAGCAATCTGAAGGATCCTATCTTCAGCTGCTTTATATTTGCCCTGCAAGTATTTAAGTTTCAGAGACATTTTTAGATGACTGCAGCATGCAGTGTTTTTGTAACTTAGGGACCTTCGTCTTCAGTTGCTTTCTAGAGTGCGGTTGCACTGTGTTAGGGGAAGATCCTCTCTCTGTTTCAGACTCCCGACCTTATCCCGTGGTTTCTGTATTTCTGGGGTCTGGGTGTCGCCTCCCCTTGTTTCTATGACACTGGTTGGGTCTCTGTTAGCCTGACCCGGTTTCTCTGTTTTTTTGCTCTGTGTTTTTATTTAGGACTCGTTGTGCCCTTTTTAGAGTTCTTTTCTGGAGTTCTATATGCTAGCTGGAAGCTAGCTCAGCATACTAATTCACTGTGGCTACTCTGCACTGTAGCAAACTGAGGGTTGCAAGTTCAATCCCTGGCGAGGTCTACTCAGCCTTTCCTCCGTTCAAGGTTGATAAAATAAGCGGCGCCTTGAGTCCCTTAAGGGGGATTAGCCGCGCTTTACAAGTACAATCATGTTTTCTCCGTGGCTTCTCTTCTTTGTAGAAGAATACGGTAGTTTGTTCCCTTTCTTTAGTAAGGGGTGTGTTGCTTGGAGACCGACTGCTGGGCGACGGTGTCTCTTGAAGGCTGTCGAGTCTAGTTCCTGCAATCTCTAGCAAGGCTTGTGGACTATCTGCGGGTTAGTGTCCTTGGGCCTTTTCCTTTTTTTTCAAAGTTGTTCTGGGCTTCAGACGAAGCAGGATTTTGTTGGGTAGGGGTTTTCAGGCCTGGTGCCCTCAGAATGGGCCGCCTTTTGTACCCTCCCGTTTTTGCATTCAGTGTCCTCTATAGCTTGGGTATTGTTTTCCCAAAATTAATGAATGCAGCTGTGGACTCTTTCCATTTATGAAGAAAAACTTAAATTATGCTTACCTGATCATTTTCTTTTCTTCAGATCGAAAGAGTCCACAGCTCCCCGCCCGTATTTTTTCTGTGGGGCGTCTGTTATTTTTGTTCTTCTGGCACCTTTTCACTCTGATATTTCTTCTACTGTTCCTTGTTCCCTCTGCAGAATAACTGGGGGATAAGGGAAGTGGGAGGAGTATTTAAGCCTTTGGCTGGGGTGTCTTTGCCTCCTCCTGGTGGCCAGGTTCTGAATTCCCAAAAGAAATGAATGCAGCTGTGGACTCTTTCCATCTGAAGAAAATAAAATTATCAGGTAAGCATAATTTAAGTTTTGGTCCTGGCTAGTAGCTTAGGACTTGAAATTTTAAGCCCTGCTTATTTACATATATGTTTATGTGTTTATAGTTGTGTATATACACATATTAACACACACACATATATATATATATATATATATAAAAGCATATTCATATAGATTTATAGGGAAAACACAGTCCCCCATTAACCTCCATGTAAAGGTACTTTAGGTGCTGTTGTTTTTTTAAACATCCCACATTTTACTTTAACCCCTTATAACTGCTTTTATTTTATTTATTTTTTTTTAAAAAAAGTAGTTCTCTTTATTTTGGGGGCAATTTGAACAACTTTTTATCTTTAAACAGAGGTCAGACCTATTTAATGTGCGTCCGTAAATTGGCAAATTTGCCCCTCTATGGGTGCATGTTAAGATAGTGCTATACTCGTGATCTGGCCCTAAATATTTAAACAATATTCAACCTCTGATACAAATTGACTCTTTTTGTTAGTGAACATTCTTCCAGCTCTGATTACTCAAATGACTATCAATTACTTATCTGACATAGTTCAAATAATATTCTCATAATCTTAGCATACACATGTTACTTTATATAAGCATATTTATTTTCCAGAGTATATCAGCTCACAGGAGATTATAGCATCATAATATCAAAACTATTAACCGATCCTGATTACATGTGTCACAGATGCTTAAAGGAACAGTATGGTCAAAATTAAACTTTCATGATTTAGATAGAACATGTCATTTTCAACAATATAATAATTTACTCTTATTATTGCTTTGTTCTATTTGTATCCACTGTTGAAAAATCATAGCTATGTAAGCTTAGGAGCACCTAAGCCTCTGTTCAGCTAGCTCCGCCTCCCAGTAGTGTGTTGCTTCTCCATCAACAAAGGATAGCAAGAGAATGAAGCCAATTTGATAACAGAAGCAAAATGGAAAACTGTATGCCCTATCTGAGTCATGAAAGAACAACTTTGGTTTGACTTCTGTTTAAACTGCACGGCTAATGCTAGCTTCTGAAAGGTTGTTTAAAGGGTTATGAAACCCAAATTTTTTTATTTCATGATTCGGATAGAGCATGCAACTTTAAGCAACTTTCTAATTTACTCCTATTATCAATTTTTCTTCATTCTCTTAGTATCTTTATTTGAAAAAGCAGGAATGTAAGCTTAGGAGCTAGGCTTTTTTTTGTTCAGCACCTGGGTAGAGCTTGCTAATTGGTGGCTACATTTATATATATAATTTTTTTATTATTATTAATTTTTTTTGTTAAATGTCACTAAACAAGTTCATTTGGATGTACACAGTGAACCTTCGTTACACAGAAATAGATGCTCACATGAATAAGCTTCCAAATACTGCAAAATCAGCCATGACATGTAACAGCAGCCTACTCATTGTATGTAACCTCTCTTCAAATAAAGGAACAAAAACTATCGGCTAGATTACGAGTTGTGCGTTAGGGTAAAAAAGCAGCGTTAAGAGGTCTTAACGCTGCTTTTTTACGCCCGCTGGTATTACGACTCTTGAAGGTTTAGGATCACCGCACACTTCTTTGGCCTTACCGCAAAACGACTTACTTAAACTTTGTAAAGTCTTTTTTCTATGGGACTTCCATAGCACCGGTATTACGAGTCTGTCCTGGGAGGCCAAAAAGTGAGCGGTACACCCTACCCCGTCAAGAGTCCTAACGCATTAAAAAATCAGTAGTTATGAGTTTTATGGTACAACGCCGTAACATAAAACTCATAACTAACCCCTAATCTGCCGCCCCCAACGTCGCCGCCACTATATTAAAGGTATTAACCCCTAAACCTAAGTCTAACCCTAACACCCCTAACTTATATATATAAATATAATTTAAATAAATATAAATAAAATTACTATCATTAACTAAATTATTCTTATTTAAAACTAAATACTTACCTGTAAAATAAACCCTAAGCTAGCTACAATATAAGTAATAGTTACATTGTAGCTAGCTTAGGTTTTTTTTTTTATTTTACAGGCAAGTTTGTATTTATTTTAACTAGGTAGAATAGTTAGTAAATAGTTATTAACTATTTAATAACTACCTAGCTAAAATAAATACAAATTTACCTGTAAAATAAAACCTTACCTAAGTTACAATAACACCTAACACTACACTATAATTAAATAAATGAACTAAATTAAATACAATTACCTAAATTAAATTAGCTAAAGTACAAAACCCCCCCACTAAATTACAGAAAATAATAAACAAATTACAGATATTTAAACTAATTACACCTAATATAATAGCCCTATTAAAATAAAAAAGCCCCCCCCCAAATAAAAACAACCCCTAGCCTAAACTAAACTACCAATAGCCCTTAAAAGGGCCTTTTGCGGGGCATTGGCCCAAAGTAAACAGCTCTTTTACCTGGAAAAAAAATACAAACAACCCCCCCCCCAACAGTAAAACCCACCACCCACACAACCAACCCCCCAAATAAAAAATACTATCTAAAAAAACATAAGCTCCCCATAGCCCTGAAAAGGGCATTTGGATGGGCATTGCCCTTAAAAGGGCAGTTAGTTCTATTGCAACCCAAAGTCCCTAACCTAAAAATAAAACCCACCCAATACACCCTTAAAAAAACCTAACACTAACCCCCTGAAGATCGACTTACCGGGAGAAGTCTTCATCCAAGCCGGGCGAAGTGGTCCTCCAGACGGGCAAAAGTCTTCATCCAGACGGCATCTTCTATCTTCATCCATCCAATGCGGAGCGGGTCCATCTTCAAGACATCCGACACGGAGCATCCTCTTCATCCGGAGTCTTCTTACTGAATGAAGGTACCTTTAAGTGACGTCATCCAAGATGGCGTCCCTTAGATTCCGATTGGCTAATAGAATTCTATCAGCCAATCGGAATTAAGGTAGAAAAAATCCTGTTGGCTGATGCAATCAGTTAATAGGATTGAGCTTGCATTCTATTGGCTGATTGGAATAGCCAATAGAATGCAAGCTCAATCCTATTGGCTGATTGCAACAGCCAATATGATTTTTTCCCCTTTAATTCCTATTGGCTGATAGAATTCTATCAGCCAATCGGAATATAAGGGACGCCATCTTGGATGACGTACCTTAAAGGGAAACTTCATTTTACATTGACCATCGGAAGAAGAGGATGCTCCGCGCCGGATGTCTTGAAGATGGATCTGCTCCGCGCCGGATGGATGAAGATAGAAGATGCCGTCTGGATGAAGACTTCTGCCAACTCCGATGAGGACTTCTGCCCGCTTGGATGAAGACTTCTGCCGGCTTTGATGAGGACTTCTGCCGCTTGGATGAGAATGGATGTCCGGTCTTCGAAAACTGTAAGTGGATCGTTGGGGGTAAGTGTTAGGTTTATTTAAGGGTTTATTGGGTGGGTTTTATTTTTAGAGTAGGGTCTGGGCAGTAAAAGAGCTAAATGCCCTTTTAAGGGCAATGCCTATACAAATGCCCTTTTCAGGGCAATGGGGAGCATAGGTTTTTTTAGATAGGGTTTTTATTTGGGGGGGGGTTGGTTGTGTGGTTGGTGGGTTTTACTGTTGGGGGGTGTTTGTATTTTTTTTACAGGAAAAAGAGCTGATTTCTTTGGGGCAATGGCCCACAAAAGGCACTTTTAAGGGCCATTGGTAGTTTATTGTAGGCTAGAGGTTTTTTTTATTTTGGGGGGTCTTTTTATTTTGATAGGGCTATTAGATTAGGTGTAATTTGTTTTAATTTTTGATCCTGTGTTTTTTTTTGTAAAAGTGTTTTTTATTTTTTGTAACTTAGTGTTTTTTATTTTTTGTAACTTAGCGTTTATTTTTTGTAACTTAGTAATTTTTATTTGTAGATTTCAATAATTTGAGTAGGGTTAGGTTTTTAAATATGTAATATAGTTAATTTAATTGGTAGTTTAATGTAATTTTAGTATAATAGTTAGGGTAGGTTAATTAATAGTTTAATATAGTTTTTTTAATTCTAAAGGTAAGTTTTAATTTATTATAAGATAGGGATGAGGTAATTTTAATGTAAAGTTAGCGGGTTGTTAGGTTTAGGAGTTAATAGTTTAATTTAGTTTATGACGATGTGGGGGGCTGGAGATTTAGGGGTTAATAGGTTTAGTAAGTGGTAGGGATGTGGGAGGCCAGGGGTTTAGGGGTTAATACATTTATTTAGTGGCGGTGGGGTCCGGGAGCAGCGTGTTAGGGGTTAATACATTTATTTAGTTGCGGCGGGGTCTTGGAGCGGCGAGATAGGGGTTAATAGCTTTATTACAGTTGCGGCGGGGTCCAGGAGCCGCGGGATAGGGGTTAAACATTTTAGTATAGTGGCGGTGTTTAGTGACAGGGTATAAATAAAGTTGGTAAAAGCCGAATAGCAGCGAGATCGATGACTGTTAGTTAACAACAGCCCGCTGCTCATCGCCCCGTACTTGGTGCACAGCTTTTTGCCGGCTTTTTTGATAAATATGGAGATCGTATTCAGGTCTGCAGCCGCAATTTTAGGCGATGTTAGGCAAGCGTATTGGTGCCGGCGAATGCAGCACAGTTGCCAGCTTGATAAATAGGCCTTGTGGACTCTCCCTGCCTTATAGAAGGAAAACGTACTTTATGCTTACCAGATAAATTCCTTTCCTTCCTGGCAGGGATAGTCCACGACCCCGTCCATAATTTATTTTTGTTGGACGGCTCCTTTTTTATATTATTTCTTCTGGCACCTTTATACCCCAATGTTTCTCCTACTTTTCCTTGTTCCCTTGGCAGAATGACTGGGGGATAGTGGAAGTGGGAGGGATATTTAAGCCTTTCACTGTGGTGTCTTTGCCTCCTCCTGGTGGCCAGGTGTTGTATTTCCCAACAGTTAGGAATGAAGTCGTAGACTCTTCCTGCCAGGAAGGAAAGGAATTTATCTGGTAAGCATAATTTCAGTTTTTTTATGCACACTTTCTGAGGCACCAGCTTCCACTGAGCATGTGCAAGAGTTCACAGTGTATACATGTACGTGTCTTTTATTGGCTGATGACTGTCCCATGACACAGGGAGCCGGCAAAAAAGTCAGTTTTTAAATTAGTCAGAAAAAACCTAGTGCTCATTTAAAATTTAGAGCAAGTGCTATTGCATTGTCTTTTTATGATGTACTTGTTGATTACACAATTATACTGTATTTAATGGTACTTTTACTTGTGGCTAGGGACTTGCCCTGTGTTTAAATGATCATCACTAATTTATTTTAATGAATAAGTGCGGATCATCATCAGCAAAGTCTATTTAAAGACATTGGTGATCTTGGTAAATTAGTATTTAAAGGGACAGTGTGGGGGGGGGTGTCATAAGGGCCTGCGCCCCATCAGTCAAGTGGGAGGGTTTGTTTATGTATGTATAAGTACATTCAAAGTGGAAAGTGCTGTTTGAGGGGGAGAGAAATTCCTATATTATATGTAACATCTTAGGAATTCTACTAAAATGTTGGTGTTAAGTTCTATGCGACTTCGTAAAGTCGTACTTGAAGGCAGTGAGTCTTACGTCATGAGGTAAGCTAGCAAACAACTGTTCCCTGAACATGAGAATTTTCAATTTAAACAACATCAACAATAAACAGTAAAGATAAACAGAAGGATATAAAATACAGTTGGGTAAATACAATGGTTTTGCCCTAATCATATATATATACAGCATATATGTTATGTAGGGGATAAGATAATGAGATAAACTCCTGGACGACCTCTTAGGTTAATCTTTAGAAATATAGGTCACTTCTAATACACACACTAAAGATGTAGCTAGTTTGCAGTTAATAACACTTATGGGGGTTACTAGTCTTGCATTGTTTCAATGTGGGTGTGGGTGTTATGCAGTCCACTGGATGTTTCTCTCCATATTATGTACCAACAAGAGAATGGTAGATGTGTAGTAATTGTGTGTTAAAGCCTCATAGCAGAAAGTGCATGTGTGATATGGTGGTGTTATTTTAGGGACATTCCAGTGTGAAGCTTTCATACGAGCCGCATCAATATCTTACAGTTGGGGCATCAGGGGTGAATGTCATTCTTCTAATCTCAGTGATTTTTTCTCAGAGTCTAATTTATGGAGTGCATATGTTATATGGAGGTTGGAATAGAGAGGTAAGCCTCTAAGTATCTTATTTGGTTAATATTTTGGGTGTTCCTGGATTGTTCATTAATATATAACCAGCTAGCAGCTAATTACCCCTGTGGTGCCTTTTTATTTTTACAACAATTGGAAAACAGCACACCTTTGTCTTTGTGATGGGGCACGGAATGCAGAACTTGCCAGGTTCCCTTATCCAATCAGCCTCCAAATTCTGCATAAAAAACTTTATTCTTTCCACATATGGTCCAGGTCAAACAATACAACGTTTCAGGCCTTTACTTTGTACATGACTAAGGGCCTAGTAAAGACCTGAAACGTTGTATTGTTTGTCCTGGACCATATGTGGAAAGAATAAAGTCTTTTTATTTTTGTCTGGGGAGGTAACACTTCTATGTGCATGTAAAGGGTGTGTATGCTACTAGATATTTATCTCCATGGTGTATAGACTCTGATGAAGAATGGGTGGGTGCCAACTGTGTGTCAAAATACAAAAAAATAACATTTGTTTAACCTTAGCATATAAAAAACATGATAAGAATAACTATACAACTTTTAACTTAGTCTCACGTGGCTTCATAAATGTAGCTTCTCACCTGTCGAGCTTAGGTTGTCAATTGAGATGAGTGGATATGGGAGGGAGTCTTTGAAGTATGAAGAAGTCTTTACATGGGTGTAGCATTTAGTAAGTAGTTCATGTGGGTATGGGGAAAAAACAGGTTTATTCTGGGGGGATAGTTGAAGGATCAGCAAGAGTTTGTCTCAATTTATTGTGCGAGGGTCTCTGGGCTAGCAGCTGCCATTCCCTTGCATTGGCACGTAGTTGCTAGGGTTTGGGCATGTCCTCTGGATCTGGCGTGGTTTCTGTTAGTTGGTCCCATCTTTGCAGCAGATCTTTAGCTTGTTGGACATTAGAGGCAACAAACTACTGAAAGTAATAGTGTAATAAGCAGCACCAGGGACTTGTAGCAATTTAAAAATGGCTTTATTTAGACAGATGGTAAATCCAAAACAAAGCGATATCTTTGGTGACAAGGTGTGCCATAGGAATACACTCAATGAACTTAATGCTGACGCGTTTCAGCCCTTCTGGCCGTAGTCGTAGCTGCGGTTCATAATCCCCATTACTCTAATATACACCTGTGCATAATCGTGATTGGATAAAATTTTTATCCTGGGCGTATTCCTATGATTGGCACATAAACAACTATAATCTCTTAGCAATCATTTTGGCTAATATACAATGCATTTAGCTGTGAAGACAACTTTGTTAAAACAGATCAAGTAGACACTTATAAGGGTACAATAACAACGAATGGAAGCTTTAGGTACATATTGGTAGTTAGAAATAACGTGTATAACTTGTATAACTCCACATATGCAATTCTATGATTATATTGTAGACTCCTCTGAATCATTCTAACTCCTAACTAAATGTCCACTAGCAACAACTTATAATATACACCAGTATTGTGGAGACTGTACGCTGAAAGGGGAGGTCCTCTTGATACATACAACTATTCCCAAAAGTTGATTATGTCAAATTCAGAGTTTAACCCTGTGGGAATTCTAGTCTTTAATCGGTGTATCCAGAAGACCTCCCTCTTCGCTAACAGGCTGTCCCTATCACCTCCTCTCTTCTTACACTTTACTTGTTCAATAATAGTCCATTTTAAAGAGGCTACACTTTTATTGTGAAGACTTTTGAAGTGTTGTACTAAGGGGGTAGTGATTTTACCTGCTTTAATATTTGTTATGTGTTCCCTGATCCTGTCATGAGCTTCCCTAGTGGTAAGACCAGTGTACTGCACCCCACATAGGTCACATGTCAAAAGATAAACAACATATGTGCTTCTGCAGTTTAAGCATGAATAATGCCTAAAACTTTCCCCCGTTACTGTACTGGAAAACCCCTCGTTATGTTGAAGATAGCCACAGGTATAGCTGCATCTATACACTCCATTGAATCTGAGCCATGATGAATTAGAAACTTGGCTTGAAGGCAATTGAGTGGGGGCAACAATATTGCCTATTGTCAGACCCTTTTAAAGGTATATCTGCAGCCCTTTGACACTATATTCATTAAATCATTGTCTGCTGCTAACATATGATAATGCTTGCATATAATATTGCAGACTTCATGATATTGTGAACTATAGCGAGTGACGAAGGTGATGCCTTGTTTTATAGGTATTACTAGTGACAGTGAGAAAATCCTTTCTCTCTGTTAATGAAACAGAAGTTCAGATTCTTGCAACTTCTTTCCTTTTATAGCCCCTTCTGCAGAGTCGTTCCTCCAAATCCTGAGCCTGTCTATCATACTCTATCTGAGTGGAACAATTTCTTTTGAGTCTTACAAATTGACCCTTCATTACAGAAAAGAAAACCCTTTTGGGGTGACTGCTCTTTGCATGTAGTAGCGTATTCCCGGAGATGGGTTTCCTATACACTTTCGTCTGTACTCTTTCTTGTATCCCCATCAGTGTTATATCCAGAAAATTTATTTGTGTGTGACCAAATTCATGAGTAAATTTTATACCTGCTGTGTTATTATTTAAGTCAGTCAGGAACCCCAGAATCTCTACAAACTACTGACCATCCTTAGTTATAAAAAGTCTCGCTGGGAAACCCCCATCGGTACTTGATACCGTTATCTCTTAAGACTTTGGTGCAGACTTGGAAATTCCTTCTCAATTGAAGAGTGTGTGGCGATAGGTCTGGAAAGATCTGTAGGTCTGAGAATCTTCCTGTGAGAACGCCTTCTTTTGTAATAGCTCTCAGTATTTTCTCCCGGAACGTGAAATAATGCAAACGTACTATGACATCTCTGGGTTTATCTCCTTCTACTGACCTTGGGCGTAGGGTCCAATGTGCTCTATCAATTAAAGGGACACTGAACCCAAATGTTTTCTTTCGTGATTCAGACAGAGCATTACATTTTAAGCAACTTTCTAATTTACTCCTATTATGAATTTTTCTTTGTTCTCTTGCTATCTTTATTTGAAAAAGAAGGCATCTAAGCTTTTTTTGGTTTAGTACTCTGGACAGCACTTTTTTATTGGTGGATGAATTTATCCACCAATCAGCAAGAACTGCCCCGGTTGTTCACCAAAAATGGGCCGGCATCTAAACATTCTTGCTTGTCAAAGAAAGATACCAAGAGAATGAAGAAAATTTGATAATAGGAGTAAATTAGAAAGTTGCTTAAAATTCCATGCTCTATCTGAATCAAGAAAGAAAAAATTGGGGTTCAGTGTCCCTTTAATGACTCAGTCTCATTGATAGTTCCCAGGACTGACTGGAAGAGTTCTTGGATGAAGGCTATATATTTTTCTTTCATGATTCAGACAGAGGATACAATTTTAAACAACTTTCCAATTTACTTTTATTATCAAATGTGTTTAATTATCTTGATATCCTTTGTTGAAGGAGCAGCAATGCACTCCAAGGAGCTAGCTGAACCAATGAGAAGAGGCAAATATGTGCAGCCACCAATCAGCAGCTAGCTCCCAGGATTACATTGCTGCTCCTTAACCTACCTAGGTATGCTTTTCAAAAAAGGATATCAAGAGAATAAAGCAAATAATAGAATTAAATTGGAAAGTTGTTTAAGATCATATGCTCTATCGGAATAAAAAAAGAAACATTTTGAGTTTAATATCCCTTTAAGAATAGTGAGTTTGCACTAACGCTAACAAAATTGTTATATGACGCAGTATTGCTGCATATCAGTGATCACACAGCTTAGGTTAGGTATACACTAAGTGCACTATATTCGCAAGCACATGAACAATTTTAGTGAACAAAACTCAAATTCCTGTCATCCTATGAAAAAAAAAAACTATATAGATTGGGTAAGAATTAGGTTTCTCTCACTGGTCATTAAACACTTTCATGGGGGACTCAACCCTAAAGGAACAGTCTACTTGAAAATGTTTATTGTTTAAAAAGATAGATAATCCCTTTATTACCCATTCACCAGTTTTGCATAACCAACACTGTTATAACAATATACATTTTGCCTCTGTGATTACCTTGTATCTAAGCCTCTGCAGACTGTCCCCTTATCTCAGTTCTTTTGTCAGATTTGCATTTTAACCAATCATAACTTACTCATAAGTAACTCCATGGGAGTGACCACAATGTGATCTATATGGTACACATGAACTAGCACTTTCTAACTGTCAAAAACTGTCAAAATGCACCAAGGTAAGAGGCAGCTTTCAAGGGTTTAGAAACTAGCATATGAGCCTACCTGGGTTTAGCTTTCAACAAAGAATACCAAGAGAACAAAGCAAATTTGATGATAAAAGTAAACTGCAAAGTTGTTTAAAATTGCATGCCGTATCTGAGTCATGAAAGTTTAATTTTGACTTGACTGTCCCTTTAAGTCAGTGGGAACACTGCTTTAAATAGTAATCTGGAAATAAATGTAACGGTAGTAATGTAAGCAGATCATCTGCTGGCCTTACAAACAGGTTGTACTTGAGGCTTAGCACGGATGAGGAAGAGAACCTCAGTGCTTTCTGCGAACATCTGTTGTTACATAAATTGTAAGGTTAATGAACCTCCGCTCATAAGGAGTCAGCCCTTGCCAGCCTTTCCTTACCTATAGAAACCACCCTTCTCATAACAGACAGACAGACAGAATAAAATGGAAGAATTTATACATTTATATAAGGAACGAATATAAACACATTCTAGTTTGTGAGAAAAAAAACATAAATACTTACTTGAAAATAAGAACTAAAAAGATATTTATAAATTGTATTTGCAATGTAAATTTCTAACTATGCTCAAAATTCATTAAAAAAAAAGAAAATAAATTATTTGGTATTAACGGATTTTTTAAAGGGACATTAAAGTGAATGTAAATTTTGATGCTAAAGTGCCTGGTTTTTAAAAATTCGATTAAAAACAGGGGCACTTTAATTCATCAAAATGTACATTTCACTCCTGTTGTGAAAAAAAACTTAGCTTTTAATCTTCACAGCAGCTCCAGCTTTCTCCAGTTGCCACAAATGATGGATAGGTCATCCTCCAATCACAGCTTCACCCCCCCCCCCCCGGGAGAATCATTGTTTGATTCAACACTGTGATTGGAGGAAGCCGGATTCCTCATTTTAGACCCAGAAGAGGCTTTGCAACGGGTGGAGGAAGCTGGAGTTGCTGTGAAGATTAAAAGGTAAGAATTTTTTCACAACAGGAGTAAAAATGTTATTTTTACATTTTTACGGTGTTTGTGTTTAGCTGTAATTTTCCTCTTACTCATTTACTGTACCCACACATATTATATACCGTTTTTCTCGCCATTAAATGGACTTTCAAAAGATACCATTATTTTCATCATATCTTATAATTTATTATAAAAAAAAAAATATAAAATATGAGGAAAAAATGGAAAAAAACACACTTTTTCTAACTTTGACCCCCAAAATCTGTTACACATCTAAAACCACCAAAAAAATCCCATGCTAAATAGTTTATAAATTTTGTCCTGAGTTTAGAAATACCCAATGTTTACATGTTCTTTGCTTTTTTTGCAAGTTATAGGGCCATAAATACAAGTAGCACTTTGCTATTTCCAAACCACTTTTTTTTCAAAATTAGCGCTAGTTACATTGGGACACTGATATCTTTCAGGAATCATTGACATGTATATATTTTTTTTAGAAGACATCCCAAAGTATTGATCTAGGCTCATTTTGGTATATTTCATGCCACCATTTCACCGCCAAATGCGATCAAATAAAAAAAATCGTTCACTTTTTCACAAATTTTTTCACAAACTTTAGGTTTCTCACTGAAATCATTTACAAACAACTTATGCAATTATAGCACAAATGGTTGTAAATGCTTCTCTGGGATCCCCTTTGTTCAGAAATAGCAGACATATATGGCTTTGGCGTTGCTTTTTGGTAATTAGAATGCCACTAAATGCCACTGCGCACCACTACGTGTATTATGCCCAGCAGTGAAGGGGTTAATTAGGGAGCATGTAGGGAGCTTTTTGGGGTAATTTTAGCTTTAGTGTAGTGTAGTAGACAACCCCAAGTATTGATCTAGGCCCATTTTGGTATATTTCATGCCACCATTTCACTGCCAAATGCGATCAAATTAAAAAAAACGTAAATTTTTTCACAATTTTAGGTTTCTCACTGAAATCATTTACAAACAGCTTGTGCAATTATGGCACAAATGGTTGTAAATGCTTCTCTGGGATCCCATTTGTTCAGAAATAGCAGACATATATGGCTTTGGCGTTGCTTTTTGGTATTTAGAAGGCCGCTAAATGCCGCTGCGCATCACACGTGTATTATGGCTAGCAGTGAAGGGGTTAATTAGGTAGCTTGTAGGGAGCTTGCAGGGTTAATATTAGATTTAGTGTAGAGCTCAGCCTCCCACCTGAAACATCAGACCCCCTGATCCCTCCCAAACAGCTCTCTTCCCTCCCCCACCCCACCCCACAATTGTCCCCGCCATCTTAAGTACTAAAATAAAAGCTATATTTGTTTTTTTAATGTTTTTTTTTAAAGCATATTTACATATGCTGCTGTGTACGATCCCCCCTTAGCCCCCAACCTCACTGATCCCCCCCAAACAGCTCTATAACCCTCCCACTTTAACTTAATGGGCGCCATCTTGGGTACTGGCAGCTGTCTGTTGTTTTTTTTTTAATTTTTTTTAACTTTTCTGTAGTGTAGCTTCCCCCCACACAAAACCAACCCCCCACCCCTCCACAATCTCTTTTTGTGCTTTTGCACAAACAAGATTAAGGCACTTTTTACTAAAAATATTTTCCGTAGTGTAGCGGTTCCCACCCGCTCCCGCCCTGTGCACGCGCCCGCCCGCAACCCTCTGTGCGTGCCCCCCGACAGCCCCGCCCCCAATCCCGCCCCCCTTGACGTCACACGGCACACCGATGGCCTCCCAAGTCGGCTCCCACCCACCAACGATACCGGCCATCGATGTCCGGTGAAGAGAGGGCCACAGAGTGGCTCTCTCTGCATCGGATGGCCATGTAAGGTTATTGCAGGATGCCTCCATATCGAGGCATCACTGCAATAACTGGAAAGCAGCTGGAAGCGAGCAGGATCGCTTAGGCGTTAACTGCCTTTTTTTTGAGGACGTACCCTGCACGTCCTCGGTCATTAAGGGGTTAAAAACCGGGCACTTTAGCATCAAAATTTACATTCACTTTAAACACTATATAAATGTTAGATAGAATGATGCATTCAAAGATTTTCACTAGCTGTTTAAATATTGACAAAATATGT